>NC_134580.1:140717864-140907864 GCF_037038515.1 Microtus pennsylvanicus
GGCCAGAGGACACCGGTCTACATGCGATGAAAATCCCAGGTAAAGCCACTGTTTTCTTTTTTTTAAATATTTATTTTATTAATTTATTATGTATACAATATCCTGTCTGTGTGTGTGCCTGCAGGCCGGAAGAGGGCGCCAGACCTCTTTACAGATGGTTGTGAGCCACCATGTGGTTGCCGGGAATTGAACTCAGGACCTTTGGAAGAGCAGGCAATGTTCTTAAGCACTGAGCCATCTCTCCAGCCCCAAAGCCACTGTTTTCTAATTCTGTAGATATAGTTGCACGTACATTGGCTGGGGTATTTATCACAGCAACAGAAGCAAGCTAGAGGACAGGGACACTTGCATGTACACAAAATTTGAGGTGTCTCCTGTTGTAGCAGCAATCTGGCCATGCTGCATCTGCATTTGCATCAAGAATCAGCTGACCAGAAGCCCTTGCCGCTCTGGTTCAGGGTTTGGGGACCTCCAAGTCATACACCACTCATGAATCTAAGTAGCCCTTAACAAAATAAATACCCACAATAGCATGCACCTTCAATCAAAAGGCCAAACGCATGGGGCCACCAAGATGGCTCAGCTGGTACAGGCACTTGCCCCCAAGCCTGATGACCTGAGTTTAATTCTTAGGTCCCATGGAGTGGCGAAAGCTGACTCCTCTGACCTCCACACAAGTGCCATAGATACGCATGCATGCACACATACACATGCACACAAATATTCTGTGAATGCCATCTGGGCAGGCATTACACACCAGTGCACACGAGCAGACACAGCAGGGCACGATGAGACAGAACTCTGCTTTTCATGGCCCTCATCACCTGTCAATCACTCTCCGCTCCCCCCTTCATGACTTTGAATAAGTGCCTGAGGGTGCTCAGGAGAGCTGGTCATGGGAGGGAGGGTTAGTATTTGTCATGGACAGCTATGTTACAGCAACTATTGATTTCACAATAAGACAGAGTCCATGAAAACATTCTCCCTTCTCCCTGATAGCAACCTATGGTGGAATGCCAAGTCCGCCAAGACTAAACAAAGCACCACTAGCTCAGAAGAGTTTGTAGGCTCAGGACAGTACCAGAGCACACGTGAACATTTTCACTGAGGTCTGTAGGCAATAGCTGGCAAACACTGATGAATCCCAGTCTGTCCAAGTGGCCTATATAAGCGGGTGTGGTGGGGGCAGAAACCACTTGGAGGCAGCGGAACCCAGGGCTGTGGCTCCCCTGAAAGCTACAGGCTCCCTACTGAGCGGAAGACTGACTGCTTAGAAAGTTTTATCTGCTTCTAGGGGCAACAAACACAGGCTGTGATACTGGGTCTCCCAAAGGAAAAAGTGGCGTGGAGGCCAGCAAGATGGTGCCTGTCACAGACAAAGGCACTTGCCACTGAGCCTGATGACCGGAGGTCAAGCCCTCAAACCCACAGGGTGGAAGCAAAGACCTGACCTCTGCAAGCTGCCCTCTGGTCCTCACATGAAACATGCACGTGCACACACACACACACACACACGTGCGCTCACACGGACTCGTGCACACCTTTAATCCCAGCACTAGGGAGACAGGCAGATCTCTGTGGGTTTAAGGACAGCTGAGTCTACAGGGCGAGACCCTGTCTCAAAAAGAAAGAACATGAGGCTCTAAATCCTCATGCTTATGTGTGCTCCATCACAGCACTCTGGCTTACATGGCTGCTTACATGGCTTTTCGCTCTATGCCAGGGTAGGCTTTTCTGGCATTCTGGACGGACCCCCACCTGATGTCAACTGTCCCTGACTGTAGGGGTCTGAACGAATGTGTACATCCTCTTCTCCCTCCCGACATCACTGCTAACACCAGAGGGCAGGAGGGAGCAGTGGCAGGGAGTAGGCCTGCTTCGTGGCCTGGCAGGCACGTTTGTCACATTAACAATAAAATTTGTATGAATATTTGGTTTAAAAAAAAAAAAGAGTCTATGGGCCCAATCTGTTCCCTGTCCCTGTGTGGCCTGCTATTTAAGCAGGGTATTTAGCAAAGGGGGGGGGGGGGAGTAGGTTTGCACAAAAACGCAATAGCTTTTCTCCCAATATATGCATTTATGCCTGTGCACCACCTGCATGGCTGGTGTCCAGAAAGGTCACGAGAGAACATCAGAGTTCCTGACCTAGAGTTACAGGTGCCTGTGAGCAGCTATGTGGATGAAGGGAACTGAATCCAGCTCCTCACCAAGAACAACCAGTGCTCTTACGCATAGAGTCATCTCTCCAGCCCAATTCAATAGTTCTTAATGCATAAACTTATAGTAAAGTCAGGCTTCGGTTTTCACCAACCAACATCAATAAAGTTTTATTGAAACTCAGCTACCAATGTCCATAGCTACAGCCACGACCAAAACACAGAACCTACCCCGCCCCCCCACAGGAATGGGTGCAATTTGCAAGCGCCAAACAATCCTGAATGTCACCCCTTCTTTTTTGAGGGTTTTGTTTGGTTGGTTTGGTTTTAGTATTTTTGAGACAAGCTCTCATGTAGTCAACAGACTGATCCTCCTGCCTCTACCTCCCAAATGCTCCCCACACAGCAATACGTTCCCACACCCAGTCTGCTTTTATTTTATATGGCCGCCCTTCAGGATTAGCAAGTAAGGTTGTGTATTTTTAGGATAGGGGCTCTGAAGTCTCAATGAACAAGGAATGTTGCCACAAAGCTTTATGTCACATATACCAGCCCAGGGAAGACAGACACTAAATTAAACAGAAGCTTCTATAAAACCCTGGTTTTTGAAATGCGGGGCTTGCACGCGAACACACTTTTTATTGCGCTAAAAAGAGCAACTGTGGTGGACACACTTGTAATCCCAGCACTCGGAAGATGGTGGCGGGAGGATCAATCCAAGAGGCCTTGAGCCCTGCATGATTTCTGCCCATCTCCACCCTTTAGGAATGGCCTTTGGGAGCACTTCCCTCGTGTCTGGGATCCGGTCATTCACCAAGTCCATCACTGTACCCCATGATGGCTGTGATGGCCTGCCTGCTTGTACCCATGGGTGAGGCACCGAGAACCAGAGTGCACCCAACAGCCTCCTACCCCACTCTCCCAACTGGGGCTGACCTGTGCTCTTATCAAGGAAGTCCATGGACTCTTCACTTGCGCTGAAGTGGCTGGATGGGGCCTTCTTCTCGGGGTCCTGCTCCACGTCGGAGCCCGTGTGCACGGAAGAGTTCGTACTGGTGGGGGAGCGTGGCATGTCGGACAGGGAGATCCTGCGGCCTGCGCCCCCGCTCAGAAGGGGCTTGCTCAGGAGGATCTTGGGGGACGCTGTCATGTCAAAATTGAGCTTCACCTTCTCCTGCTTATCTGTCTTAGCAGTGCCGGCGCTGGGGTTGCTGGGATCGAGCAGCATTTGGTACTGGCTATTGGGGGTGTATGGCGTCCTGAACGGGGAATAGTTAAAAACCCCAAACTTCCTCCGAATATTCTCCACGTAAACTTCCATCTCTTGCATGGCGCTGTTGAAGATACTTTTAGTCTTTTTCACAGAAAAGGGGATTTCTTTAGACATGAGGTAGCAATTATTGATGGGGACCCAGGCTCTAGGAGGGCAAAAGAGAGAGACTGAGTCAGCTTCGCTCATTCCCAGGATTGTTTATTTTTAATTTTCTTAATGCAAACCAAATTAGCCTGGCGGGCGCTTGCCAAGATCCTTAAACGTGGGTTCTCCTTTTTAAGTAAAAGGCATGTTTTGAATGGTTAATGAATGATCCACTTCACAGAGGTATTAGGGATGGAACGTGAACAACAAAACTTAGCCAGGACGTGAAAGCGCTCCACACACTTGGCCATCTTAATCTGTCAGGCACACAATGGAGGCCTTCAAGATGGCTCAGCAGGTGAAGGCGCTGCTGCCAAGCCTAAGGCAGGCCCTGCTCTGGCAGAACCGCAGTGAGCCACCCCCCTCAAGTTGTCTTTTGGCCTCCACACATGTACCGTGGTGCTCACACGCACACACACACATAAAGGAGTAAACAAATGAGTGTTAAAAACCAAAAATAAAAGGAGTGACAACCCATTCGGCTTTCTGCTGTTTCAGAGGAAGAAAACCAGAGTCCTCCACGACACATCTGAAGAGGGCATAGTTCCTGGATCTTGCTCAGCTGAACATGGACCTCCTTTCTGTTTTTGTTTTTTTTTTTTAATTACAATTCCAAATGGGACTATCCTTTATAAGTTCATATTCCTAGAAGGAGATGCAAATTTCAATTGATCTGAGTGTCTCAATCCTCACTATGTAGCAGTCCAGGTTGGCCTGCAACTCAGAATCTTCCTGCCTCCGCCTCCTGAGTTCCACGCCACACCTAGCAGCATGTGAGAAAATAAAAATGGGGAAAACTCTTTATAAAAAGTAGCCTTTAGAGGTTAAGAGCACTGACTGCTCTTCCAGAGGTCCTGAGTTCAATTCCCAGCAACCACATGGTGGCTCACAGCCATCTAGAATGAGATTTGGTGCCCTCTTCTGGCACGCAAGCATACATGGAAGGAATGTTGTATACATAATATATAAATAAATATAAAAAAAATTTTTTTAAAAGCAGCCTTTGGCTTTGGGGTGGACACGCTCCACCTGCTGCTGTTCTCCTCTATATCGACCCCCACACTCCTGGAAGTTTTGCAGAGACCCACAAAACCAAAAGCAGTGAGGTGCTTTTCCAGAACCAGCACCCCCACCCTACCTCATGACCGCAGGATGGACTGAGAACACCCAGCCATGCTCCTGTGGATGGGGGACACCAGAACACCTTGTTAATTGTGCACTCCTAACTCCGCAGTCTCAACCTCATTCAAATACTTTTCCAGGGTGCCTGGACCTCAAACCTAAGTCTGGCATAAAGCCATGGGATGTGGGGGGAGCCGGGGAAAGAAGTGACGTGCACTTGTAAGAGACACACTTGTCTGGTTGTATCCACAGCGCCCACACAGGACTCTGGACCCAGCCCTGTCTGGGCTTTCTTCTACAGCATTTTACACCACCTCAACAGGTGGCATTAATTCCTACACCTGAAGAGGGAGTGTTGCATGAGAAAGGAGGCCCTGAGCAAAGGCCAAATTCAGCACAAAGCCTGGCTGCAAGTGAGAACCCCCAAACACACAGCTACAAGTGCTAGGGACACCTTCCTGCCGGGACCTGAAGACCCTCATGTCTAAGCAGGAGAAACAAGACTGAGTACAGCTATAAGAAGAGACAGGGCTCCTGGCTAGGTGAGGCAGAAATGAGAGCCACCAGAGTCCCCAGGGCTGCCCCAGACATTTCCGGCCTAGGAGAATGGAACGCCAACAAAGCAAACTCAACAGTCCTGAGTCAGCACCAGGGGCTTCCCAGTCAGGGGCCATAGGCCCAAGGCCCTTGCCCTGTCTAGGCCACAACTACCTCCCACCCCCTACCCTATTCCCAAAAGCCTTAAGGGGCCTAGGCAAGAATAAGCTCTTTCCTTAAAAGGAAAAGAGGTTTTCCTCAGCACAGAAGGCCTCAGGCAGGAGCCACAGAACTGCTCTCCTCTTAGTGACCCTGGGTAAGGTATTGCCTTCCCTGGGCCTCAGTTTTCTCACCAGGAAGACTGAGGCGAAAGCAGCAACTTCAAAGAATAGGGAAATGCCTGATGTCTGGGGACAGAGGTTTTGTGTCTGCAACCCCAGCTCTCAGGAGGCTGAGGCAGAAGGAGCAAAATCCAAGTCTAGCCTGTTACATAAGGATCCCTTCCTCAATTGTACAGTAGGCACATGAAGGCTAACGGGTATTTTTCTTAAGGCTTAGCAATCATTTGGCATAAGAATTTCTATAGTTTTAGATAATGGTACATGTGTCTAAAATTAATCAAACAATTCTTTTAAAAGATAAGAAGCATCCTGGGCATGGTATCTTACACCTTTAATCCCAACACTGGAGAGAGAGGCAGAGGCAGGCCCCTGACTTTCAGGCCAGCCTGGTCTACAGGGACAACTTAGGGCTTCACAGAGAAACCCTGTCCCAAAGGGAAAAAAGGCAGAAAAGCGCACAGAGGGAGACTTCAGGGTGTCCCATGACTGCCGCCACAGCCTCCATGGGTTCATTCTCCAGCCAATCAATTTGACAATCTGAATGTAGGGTTCTGAGATGTTTCTTAGTCTGACCCAGCTCACCATTGTATGCCTAGGCTTTTGCTTTTGGCACCTGTTATATGACCCCCATGGGTCCCTATACCACAATTTCAGCACATCTTAGCAAAGCAGGCTGTGGATGGGCCTTCCTGGGTTGGTTGTCTAGGGTTGGGTATGGTGGCACATGCATTTAATCCCAGCACTCGAGGCAGAGGCAGGGGGATCTCTGTGAGTTCAAGGATAGCCAGGGCTGTTATAAAGAGAAACCCTGTCTAGAAGGGGGTGGGGAGGGGAGTTCCTGTCTGGGAACCAAGAATTCATTCCCCTAAGGAGAATATGCACATCAGCTCCCAGGGACAGGAAAACCCTGGGCCTCCAAAGTGTTGGTACCATGGCACTGTGGACTGTCCACACATCCGCAGCAGGGCCACCCTGCCCAAAGTAAGCACACCAGGTGAGCACAGACCAGCAGAGGAAACAGCAAAACACTGCAGATGCCGAGAAGGATCGTGATCTTGCAAGAGAGCAGGAAAGGTCTGGCTCTCAGCCAAGACCAAGAGATACACTGTATAAATCCATCTAAGGCAGAAGCCTTAGCACAGAGTACAAGCGATGCCTTTGAGGCCTGTGTGCCCAAGGACACCTTCATTGGCAGGCTGGCAGGACAGACACAGTAGAAGGAACAGAGCCATGAACTCTGTGGGTCTAGGACCATCTGGTAAATGGGGACACGCTGCTGTGCCACACTAATGCACACCCCTGGAGGTAGGTGACTCCACAATGCTGTCCCACAGAAGAGCCTTAAACTATTAAGATATGAACACAAGCACTTAGGAGGCAGAGGCAAGTGGATCTCTGTGAGTTCAAGGCCAGCCTGGTCTACAAGAGCTAGTTCCATGGCCTCCAGTGACTTAGTTTTACCGTCTGTTTTTCAGGCAGCTTTATTTATAAAATACGAATAAAATATCACTATTTGAAAAAAAAAAAGAGCTAGTTCCAGGACAGGCACCAAAGCTACACAGAGAAACCCTGCCGCGAAAAACCAAAAAACAAGCAAGCAAACAAAGCTATGAACAAAAAGACTCTGTGATGGGATGTGGAGGGCACAGCCAGTCACCAGCTCCTCCTGCTATGGGAATAAAAAGCAAATCCTTGCTCTCCTCTACCCCAGGTCAAATCACAGGCACAGCCCTTCCCGAGCCTCCGCCCCTCCAGCTGTCAGCCAGTACCTCACACCCAGCATTTCCTACAGCTGAGAGAGAGCTGGCCTAGCAGCTCACAAAGACTGACAAGCATCCGCCTGCCAGCAATTGCGCTGTAGCCCGAGGAAGCAAATTCCTTCAAATGAAGGAATGCTGAAGTTCAGGACAGGATGGGATTGGGAGGGCCTGGGGATGGAGCTGACTTGGTAGAGGCCTTGGCTAGCAAGCAGGAAGCCCCGGGTTCTCTCAACACATAACCAGGTCTCAAGGCGTATGCCTGGAAGTCCAGCACTCAGGCAAAAGAAGGAAGACCAGGAGCCCAGAGTCACCTTCCAATATAAAACAAATTGAGAGTAGCCTGAGCTACATGAGCCCCTGACATTCCCCCCAGAAAAAGGTGGGGGGAGGGAGTCAAAACTAAAGTGTGATACCCAAAGCCAGTACCACCTCGGTGAGACAAGGGACCTGCTGGGATTTCTGTAAGAAACTAAATCTCTCTAAAATTCTTTTTCTCCTTTGATTTGTAAATCAATCAAAAATTAACAGAGTAAGCGCTTTTTGTGATGCTGGTATCACCAATATATATATATATATATATATATATATATATATATATATATATATATATATATATATACATGTATATTCTGTGTGGGACACACTTCAACTCCTATGCACTCGCTCCTACATTGTCCCTGCAGAGGGGGACGGCTCTGAAGGCGCCCTTGATTCACGAAATCCTGAGTGACCCGCTGAAAGGGAACATGTTAAGCAGCACCTCTGGCTACCCACAGTTCGCAGGCAGGCGGGGTGCCAAAGCAATGGGAGCTGCTCTTAGCTGGAATGACTCCATAACTCCATTCAGCCTGTGCAGAAAGGAAAGGGGAGGAAGGGGAGGGTGGGGAGGCTGGGAGGGAGGGTTCACACCTGTCAAAACATCATCATCCCCATCCCCCCACCACCATTTCCCATTTTAGATATAGAGAAAAGGGAAGGGAACTACTCCATCTAGCGCTAAAAGAACCATTTAGTGGCAATCTAGGAAACTACCTCCAGTCCCTAAAAAACATTACTTTTAAAAGTAATTTGCACAGAGGTTTAATTCACTCCAGAAAACAAAATAAATAAGTAACTGCACGTCAAACAGCAGCACCTCACACGGTCATGGAACTCATTCCGAAGCCAGATCCATCAACACAACCGTGGAGGCCAGGTTCTTTCCTAAGACTCCTAAAGCGACTGAATGAAGCCCTCCCCTCACTGGGCTCAACACAGAACCAAGAAATGTTTTTTGCAACACCAGTTGTGACAATAAACAAAACAACAGCCATAGTGATTACAAATAAAAGGTAGAATTTGTTTTTTAAAAACAGCAGAAATAACAGCAAGCCGGCTCTGCCACCTTTGACATCTGATGTAAATCCCCAGGCTTCCACCCAGAGTCTGTTTTTAAATTCCCACCTGTCATGTTGTCCAAAGAAACGGGCATCAACCTGCCCGTCTTTGTCCCTCAGAGCTTTTGCTGGCCAGAATGGGAACCCCTTCAGTTTGGCCCAGACCAGAGGGTGCGGGTTGCTCTAGAAGAAGAACAAAATGCAGAGTTGGCATTATACTTGGTAGCAGGACACACATTAAAGTCAAGGTAAATTAAACACGGGGAGACAGGCTCTACTGAGTAGGTCTTTGTCAACTTGGCACAAGCTAGAGTCATTTGGGGAGGGGGACGACTGTAAGTGAGAAAAAGCCTCCATCAGACTGGCCTGTAGACAAGGCTGTGGGGCATTTTCTTCATTAATGGCTGATACGGTAGGGTTCTGGCCCCTGGTGGATGATGCTACCCCTGGGCTGGTGATCCCGGGTTCTATAAGAAAGCAGGCTGAGCAGACCAGGAGAAACAAGCCCCCTCCACTGCTTCTACTTTGGGTCCTGCTATGATGACCCTGGATGATGCTAAAGAAGAAATAAACCCTTTCCTTGCCAAGTTGATTTTGGCCATAGTGTTTTCACAGCGATTAGAAGGCAAAACGACACGAGTCACGCACAAAACGAGGACAGCTGCCAGCAGGGCCCTCACACAGGTGCTCGCTGGCAGGTGTGCGGCCACACAGAGCTGCGGAGGGCTTAACAGCTGGAAGTGAGCCTGGCATGGTGGCACTCGCCTTTAACCCCAGCACTCAGGAGGAAGAGACAGGCAGATGTCTGAGTTCCAGGACAGCCAGGGCTACACAAAGAAACCCTGACTTTTTTTTTTTTTTAAAGTGTTGAAACAGTAAAAGGAATCAGGTTCGGGTCCTGGCTCTGCTCATTACCGCGGTGACCATGGATGAGCAAATGCACTTCTCTTGGCACCACACAAAGTCAACACCTATCTGTGCTGTTTGGAGAAAATGGAGAGCTATGCAGGAGGCGCTGATCTGCCGGGGACTCCCCAGGGCTGAGGCTGAGCTGGTCTTTATCTCCAGAGGCTCAGAAACCTGAGCTGAGTGTTAACTGTCACTTGTCCAGTCTTGCCCTCTCCAACCCTCCGCCCTGCCTCTCTCTCATGTATACTCACTCCACCCCGCAACATGTATCTCTGTAAAACAGCGCTTCTCAATCTGTGGGCCATGACCCCTTTGGAGAGTCAAGTAGCCCTTTCACAGGGGCCACCTAAGGCCATCAGAAAACACAGATATTTACATTAGGATTCATAATAGTAGCAAAATTACAGTTATGAAGTAGCAACAAAATAATTTTATGGTTGGGGTCACCACAACATGAGGCACTGTATCAAAGGGTCCTAGCGTTAGGAAGGTTGAGAACCACTGCTTAAAATAAACATACATTGATCCAATCAATGCCCAACACTGTAAGAGAAACAAAGTCCATGAGGTAACTTTGTACCTCTCTGGAGAGCCTGAGACAATCCTCCAGGGACGTATGTCCAAAGGTCTTCAAGCAGACTAAACCAGATTCAAGAATGACACAGAAAACTGCAGGCATGATTCTGACGTCCCGTGACCTGCATCCCACTAGCCGCATCCCTCTTTTGAGTCAACCTAGTTACCAGGATGCTTAGCTCTGAGACAAAACAGTTCAGCCCAAGAGGTTTGCCCAAGCCCAATTAGCTCCATTCTGCCCTGACTTTACAGATCATTTTATGAAATTTCACAACCTCATCTCATGAATCCCTGAAGAGGGCCCTCTTCGTAGAGCCACTGAAGGCACCAGAGTTGCAGAAATGAATTAAAGGGATTGAGTCCAACTTACACAGGGTTCACAGAACCAGTTGTCTCGTTTTTGGCAAGCAGCAAGATAGCACTCTGGACATACTTCAATTTCATTCATCTGTAAGGCAAAAACACATTAGAGCGTGGAGCCCCAGAGAAGGCCTCATGTCTGGCAGCCCTCAGTAAATCCCTGGTAGTTAAGTGTTGTACTTTGATTTCAAGGTCAGATTTTCTTCTTTGGGGTTTCCTCTTGTATTAGGGGGCAGAGAGATAGCAACAGAATCTTGCCAGGTAGCCCAGGCTGGCCTCAACGTGATCAAAAGATCCTTCTGCCTTAGCTTCCCAAATGCTGGGAATGAGAGATTCACAGTGGTACACACAGCACAGTTTGCTTTCTGGTGGGGGGGGGGGAGGGAGGGAGGGAGAGGGAGAGAGAGAGATTGTGGGAGAGAGAGATTGTGGGAGAGAGAGAGAGAGAGAGAGAGAGAGAGAGAGAGAGAGAGAGAGAGAGAGAGATTGTGGGAGAGGGAGGGAGAAAGGGAGGGAAAGAGACAGGGAGGGAGGGAGGGAGGGAGGGAGGGAGGGAGGGAGGGAGGAAGGGAGGGAGGGAGGGAGGGAGGGAGGGAGGGGAGTCTTGCCTGAATACGTATGTGCACTTTGCCTGATATCTTTAGAAGCTAAACTGAGAAATTAACAAAAAACTTCAACAACGGCTAGGCTCCATCCAGGCTATGAGTAATCTGACCTCTGCCCACCTACAGAATCGCAGCTGGACCAATTTTGTCTGGAATCTCTCCTCTCCACCTCCCCCATTTCCCACGCTCAACCTCTACATCACTGTCAACCATGACCGCGTCACACATTTTCTTTGCACTAATGACAACCAGAACATTCAACCACACAGTAGCTGTCCCCCATCCTTTTTAAGATGGTACCTTCGGGTAGGTGGACAGCAGGCTCCGAACCAATGGCCTCAGCCTGAAGTCGCTCGCAGTCTACCTGGCTCATGCCTCTGGGCCTGCACCTCTTCCTAGGCAGTCAGGGATGATGAATAACACAGAATCCACACAGCAGTAAACTCCACAGACGTAGTATACATCATCTAGATGTCCCGTGACATCTACAGTCAGTCATACCACCTTGACCACAACCAGACCCGTCTAAGCCTCCCACGCCTGGGAATTCACTTACTCCTCATAAGTGGGACAAGGACGGACTACTGTCATCTCGTTTTAAAGTATGGGGGAGGGAGATGAAGCCCTCAAAATTCAAGTAACCTACCCCAGAGATCACAGCGGCAGAGCGATAGGGCAGGGATTTGAACCCAGGCAGCAGATGGCTAAAGACTCAACACACTCAGTGGCTATTAGCTTCCCAGTATCGGCGATCTTGTATTTCTCTTTGCTTCCTACCACCGTGCAGGTCGCAGGCATGGAACAGATGCTCTGCTACATCTATCTGCGTCTTGTAGCCCACATCGATCCCATCCCCATCCCTCCTGAGCCATCTGAACTGGAGATGGAACTGAGCGAGCGGGGATGCGCCTCCTAACGCGCAACTCGTACTAGTCCAAAGTGAGTTCCGTCACAATTCACTACCAACGCAATGCAGACAGGAACAACAGTGACATGCTGCTGTGCATGCTCACATGGAAGAAATATACACGCAAATAGATTTTAAATTTAGATGGGCATGCGAGGAAGCTCAGAGGTTAAAAGCGCATGCTGCGCTTGCTGACAACCTGGGTTCTGTTCCCAGCACCACCTCAGGAAACCACATGTTAACTCCAGTTTGAGGGGAATTGCCCCCCTCAGACATCTGTACACCCGTGATGTACATAAATACACAGGTACCCATACCCACATAAATAAAAATAAATATGGGGCTGGAGAGACGGCTCAGAGGTTAAAACCATTGACTGCTTGTCCAGAGGACCCAGGCTCAATTCCCATCACCCACATGGCAGTCAACTGTCTGTAACTCCAAGATCTGACACCCTCACAGAGTAAAACACCAATGCACGTAAAATAAAAACAATTATTTTTTTTTTAATAAATAAACCTTTGATAAGGTGTCGGGAAGAACACACTGCCATATAGATCCAGCTACAGCTATTCTGGAAAGCAGTCAGGAAAGATCCACCAACTAGCAAAGCCATCCAGTCTCTTGACCATAGCACACATTGTTATCTGTGAATTTCATGCCTGAGAACCACACAATCAGGTTGGGGAAAGGGGGGGTGGGGGTCGAGGGGGCTGCACCATCACGGCCAGGCCATGTGACAGGAGCAGTGACACCTTTACTCCTGGCACTAGGGAGGCAGAGGCTAGCCTGATCTACATAGCAAGTTCAAAGTTAGCCTGGGCTGTATGACGGACCCTATTTAAAAAAAAAAAAAAGGGAGGGAGAGGCAGACACTTTATAAACTTGTTCCCCTTAATTCAAAACTACAAACCCCTGTAAAAGGAATGAATGGCCCCATGGACCGATCCCTCAGTCCCAACTGTGGAGGCGAAGGGCAAAGCAGAGAAACTGACAGCAGAGAAATCTCAGGATTCCCTGTACTTGCCACAGCTTCGGGCTCAATCTCCTCCCACCCATCCCCTTTAGATCACAGCCGAGCTAGCCGGCTCCTGGACCACTGGGGGCCCCTCTTCCCTATTTTCCCATGCTTGAAGAGACAAGAGGCTGTACAAAATGCAGTGAACGCAGAAGTCACTGTAGCCACCCACTGGGCTGCCCTGGGCCTCAGGGACACCAAGAAGGCAGGGCACACGTACCTCATGCTCACAGATCTTGATGACGACTTTTGCTATTTGCGTCAACTTGTGATTTCCTAAGGAAGAAGGAAACTGGATTATTTCAAAGGCAAACAGCAAGCCGCCTGCCTCGGGATTACACTTGCATTAGAAATATTTTAAACTGTTCCCCCCACCCCCGCGAATATTCATCATTTAAAGGCTTAGAAAAAAAAAGCAGGTTTCAGGCTTCCAACACTGATTCAAATTACTGACTTTTCTATCAAGGAGCAAGTTTTGTTACCATATTACAACTGGGCAGTTGGTATGGAATTCCCTACAGATGAGGTTATTATTTCAAAGTATTCTGACATTCTAAAGGCTATAATTAGCAGAAAGGAGCCTTATTTAACCCTATAATCTCAGAACACAGTGCAAAAAGGAAAGAGTGTTTAGTGTGTTGCTAAGACTCCACCAGTAGCTGTGTAGAAAAACAGATGAGAAAATTCTCACGAGAAAATTCTCACTTACTTAATGGCTAAGCATCAGGAGTCCCTTTCTCTACCAGAACTCTTAGCTAATGATGTGAGCATCTGGTCCAGAGCTAATGCCAGGCCTTTTTCCTTTGCACTAAAGCAGAGGTCAAGATGGCCAAAGGACTGCGTTCTCTCTGCCCTAATAGTATTTCCAGAAACTGTAAATCTGTTGGTCTGAGGAGATGGCTCAGTCAGTATATGCGAGCCCCAAAAGCACAAGGACTCCACGGCCAGGCATTGCAGCCTAACTATCTCCAGACCCGGGAAGACACGGTCCCAGCAGACAAGCATTAACCAAGGTAGGTGGTACCTGAGGTGGAACCTGGGACAGACACTTCAGGCCTCACCCATGCGCGCACACAATAGGTGCATGCCCACCCCCACACACATGCGCCTGCGAGAATATTCACTATCCAAACCTACACACACAGCTAGGAACTAAATAAGCAGCAGCGTACAGGAAGAAACCCGTAATGGCCGCCGTAAGCCTCCCTGTCCTCCACTAGCCCCACTCCACTGGCCATCCTAGCTGGAGCAGGTGTTAAACTCATCCACGGGAGCCCAAGCACGTTTGTCTGATCTGATAATCAGGGCTTGGTATCAGGTGCGCTCCCGGTTTGCTCTGCAAGCGTTTTGAGACACGGTCCCTCACTGAACCTGCAGTTCACTGGCTCTGGCCAGCCTCCAGGGAGTCCCCAGACTCTACCCACCCCACACACAGCTAGGGTGACAAACACATGCAGTGACACCTGGCTTTTCTACGGGCACTGGAAATGGAAGCCCAGATCCTCACTTTGCTGACTAATCTATGTTCTCAGCCACCTAAGCCTGGTATTATTTCCAAGATTCTTCTCCATTACATGTATGGGGGAGGGGTGTACACGTGACCGCAGATAGCCGCTGAGGACAGAAGAGAGCTGAGCCCTTGAGGGAGCTACGGGCAGTGTTGCTAGGCAGTGCCATCCCTCCAGTCCATGACACCTGACTGATCTCAACAAAGGACAGGAAGACTGTGTGCCACGCTCTCTGAAGCACACTCTCTTCCTTGGGAACCTCCACGCCACTCACCCCCATTATAAATAATGCAGTTGTGAAGGATCCACTTGGCATCAGCCAGGAAGGCTTCCGTGCAGCCGTACATCTTCTTTTTCGCGTTCTGGGGAGAGAAGCCAGAGAGCAGCATGACCATGGACGCTGATACAGGCGGCAGTGCTAACACCCGGGTCCCCTACGCCTGTCATAGAAGCCATTGGCTGAATTAATCGGTGCTCTCTGACTCGTCTCCCAGAATGCTATTAGGTCCAAGATCTATAACCCTATAAAGTGCACCCGAGAGTCAGCACAATGACTGGAACAATCTCATCTTGAAAATGATGTCATTTATTCAGCAGCGTCATCCAATGAAGGCAACAGTTCATGGCGCTGAGTATCACTACTAATAAAGTCACTGTGGGGGGGCTGGAGAGATGGCTCAGAGGTTGGGAGCATTGCCTGCTCTTCCAAAGGTCCTGAGTTCAATTCCCAGCAACCACATGGTGGCTCACAACCATCTGTAAT
This sequence comes from Microtus pennsylvanicus, assembly GCF_037038515.1. Lineage (NCBI taxonomy): Eukaryota > Metazoa > Chordata > Mammalia > Rodentia > Cricetidae > Microtus > Microtus pennsylvanicus. Next base: position 140,733,220 of record NC_134580.1, read on the forward strand.
GAGGTCTGGTGCCCTCTTCTGGCCTGCAGGCATACACACAGACAGAATATTGTATACATAATAAGTAAATAAATATTTTTAAAAAAAAAAATAAAGTCACTGTGGTGTCACAGGCCTCTCACAACGAGCCGGTGAGGTACTTTGGACAACGTGAAGACACCTAAGCCCCGCTTGAAGCTAGAATCCAACCCTGTCGTTTTCTACTGCTTTCTCTTTCCAGCAATACCATAAGGGTCTGCACAGTTTGCCAAAGTAAATGTCATCTACTGCTTTTTTTGGGGGGGGAGGTGGAGGGGGATTATTAATACAGACATTATGACATCATGTTCTACTTTATGGATGTCTTTGTTTTCTTACAGAATTGGGGAATCAAAAGCAAGACCCTGTGCAGGCGAAGTCACGCCAGCCCCAACCCTACCATATTTAGCTGAGCTGGGAAATCTGCATGAGGGTTGTCTGCTCAAGCAAACACTTCAAGTGTGATTTTCACCGTGGAATTTTAGCAAAGCTCTTCGGGCATTAGAGAAACAGCCTGATGGGCAAAGGGAATTCAGTTCTAGGAAGCCCCTTGACTGCTAAGCCGGAGGTTTCCAAACGCGTCATTCTCTCTCCTTCCTGCTGCTCTCATTAGCGCCTCCGAAAGAGGAAGTGAGAAGCCAATCAATCAAGTCACTAATTCTCCGAAGCTGGGACTACCGCTCTAAAGCACTGCCTGTGCGGCTCAACAATCCCCGCGATCCCCTAGGAAGAGGTCACAGAGGGGCATGGAAGGCAGGGTTCTATCCGAATGAAACAGAGCGGGAAAGCATCAAGAAATAATCTAACTGGAGCCTGGACAGGGAACAGGAGGAGCCTCAGCCGCCTCGGCACCTGTGCTACCTCGGACAGGCCCTGTGATGGAGGCCAACCTTTTCCAAGGTACAAAGGTCCATGGGGTGGAAAATGTATTCTGCATAGTCGGGATGCTGCTCCAAGGGAACGGGCTTCTGGAAAGCGTCTGTCTGTAAGAGAAAGAGACACGCACACACGCAAAAACCATCACTGCTATGAAGACCAAGTGTGGAAAGCAAAGGATGCTGAAATCCAGACAACCTTTCACAGCTCCAGAAATAACCACACAAGATGGCCTCGAAAAGCTCAAGGTGACCCATCTTCTAACTCCTCCCACTCACAGAGTCCCGGGTCCGGGTGGAAGTGTCTGGTTTTGTTATTTGTTCCTTCTGTGTGCAGCCTCTGCCTTCTTCCACACTGTCACCCACTTTAGGCCTCTAAAGGACACTTGCTGTGCAGGCCACACCCCAGCACAAGCTGACTTGAGGATAAAATGATACTGACTCACCAAAAGAATGTCCCCTAAATGTGACCATAGGGTGTGACCTGGGGAAAAACCTAAAAGTGAGATTCTGTTCCTTCCTCAAGCAGCCAGGCTGAGCAAGTTTTTGATCTTGACCCACTTAAGACATCAGCTCAAGGGGCAATGTCCATGGCAGGAGTTAACCTCTCAATTTAAACATGCTAAAAAGAGGTGCTGGAGAGACGGCTCTGTGTTAAGCCTGCTTGTCCTCCACCAGAGGACCCCAGTTCGGATCCCAGCACCCACACTGGGCAGCTCCAGGGGATCCAATGCCCTCGTCTGGCCTCCTTGGGCACCTGCACACAGTAGGGTTCACACATATGTGCACATATGCACACGCAAACGTTTAAAGAAATAAAAGTACTGAAAGATTTGGCTGAACACCCAAACTTATACTCAAGCAAGACAACTGAGTATCTCTCCCAATGACACTGGCCCAATGTCACCTAGCGTGGAGGCCTGACTACTGTAAAACTGTAAAATGTTAGAAAGATGGTCCAGTGTAAGGAATGCAGTTCAGTGGCTGCCTAACTGCACACACAGACACACACAAACACACACACTCACACATGCACACACACGAGCCCTGGATAACTTGACAACAACTATCATGTACAGACACTAGAAAGATGGCCCAGTGGTTAAGAGCACCGGCTGCTTTTGCAGAGAACAGAGGTTCAGGTCCCAGCACCCACACAATGGCTCACACGTATCTCTAACTCCAGTTCCAAAGACTTCTGAGCTCGAACGCCAGGCGCACGTGGTGCACATATAGGCAAAAACTCATGCACATAAAACCAAGCAAATCTCTTTAAAATATACCATGCACCAGGCAGCGGTGCCACACGCCTTTAATCCCAGCATTCGGTAGGCAGAGGCAAGTGGATCTCTGGGGCCAGTCTGGTCTACAAAGCCAGTTTCAGAACAGCCAGAGCTGTTATACAGAGACACCCAGCTGGGAAAAACAAAAACAAAAACCCCACAAAGTCGGGTTGGGGCCGCAGCACAGTGGTAGAGCATGAGAAAGGCTCTGGGTTCAATCCCCAGTATCCCTCACCTCCCCCAAAAAAAAGACAACATCTCTACTGAGTTGTCTAGTCTAGATGACCCTTTTATATAGATGGGTCTTCGGCAGACACAGTTTAAAGAACTAAAAGAACCAGAAGCAACATCTCATCACATTCAACCAAATAATAGTAATAGTAATAATAATAATAATAAAATGGCTGCTTTTGTTCCGCTTCTGTTTTTTGTGTCATCACATTTATTTAGTGTATGCGTGTGAGCACAGACATGTGCGGGCATGTGCGTGGAACTCGGAGGCCAATGTGGGGGAACTGGTTCTCTACTACCATCCGGAGTCTGGGGAACGAACCCCGGGCAGCAGACTTCACAGCAAGTATCTGTACCTCCTGGGCCACTCGATGGCCACGTTTGTTCTTTTGAAAGAGGTTTAACAGGTGAGCCCTAACTAAGACTCCACATTTCTGTGAACTTAGAAAACAAACTCAAAGGAATTCCACTAGCACACAGGGTGCTTTTGTACAAACAGAAGGGGAACTCCACCCAAATTTTCCTTGAATTCATCTGTATGAAGAATGCAGTAAGGGAGTAATTTTAATGTCTTCGGGAAATGGGGGGAAGGGTTTCTGTGGGCTAGACTGAAACTTGTTTAGAAGATCAAGGTGGCCTTTAACTTCGGTGGAAATTATAGGCATGTGTCACCAAGACTGGGTTTAAATATTACCTTTTAAAACACAGATATAGACTGGGTGATGGTGGCACACGCCTTTAATCCCAGCACTCGGGAGGCAGGTGGATCTCTGTGAGTTTGAGGCCAGCCTGGTCTACAGAGAGAGTTCCAGGACAGGCTCCAAAACTACACAGAGACACCACGTCTCAAAAAAAAAAAAAAAAAGACACATATATTTTGGGGATGAGGATAGATAGAGGTCTTGACCACAAGAAAAATAAAACAAGGTATTTTCTGACGTTTTCCTGAAACCGTCATGGTAAACACCAACCGCAACAGCAGCAGTGCTGCCGCCGACAGGGGCTCTCGGGGTGCTGCTGTGAGGTGCACACCCATCTCTCCCCACTGTTCAAACAGAAGAGATCAAACCCCGCCCCACTTGCTGAAGGGCAGCATCGCCCACCTTGGCGAGCTCACTGGCTCAGTCTCACTAGGGTGAGCGAGCAGTAACTTTGCTCTCAAGAAAATCCTGTGTAGGGAGGAGCGGAGGCCCTCCTTGTGATTTTGACCTCATAACTCTTCAGAACCGTCCCTTACCCCATCCATCCTACGAGCAACTGTCTCCTGACTAAACTCTTCCTGGATCGTGTCTTATGTCTGAATATACAGGAAGACCCCAAGGGTATGTCAGTGTGTCTGAAAAGCAAGGCCACCAAGGAACACATGGGGCATGGAAGGAACAGAACAGAAGCCACTGTGGCCATTATGCTGACAGCAGCGGGAATAGTACTCTTACCCCTGGCTGCTTCATTTTCTGAATGGCAAACTTGAGCAGGTAGGACAGCTGTTCAATGGTCAGCATCGTCATGGCTTTGCTCTGTGTCTCGATGCATTCTGCTACTGTAATCTTCTACAAGTCAAAAAATCACACACACACACAGGTCTGTTAGGGGGAAAACACATCACAGCCAATGCATCTGTCTCCTTCTAGTTTTGTTAATGCACTCAGAAGTAAATGCAGTTCCCGTCTGAGAACGGCGATCCACGAACACTGCATCAGGAAAGGATTCGGACTCGTGAAGACATAATGATCTGGGACCTGGCGAGGTAGCAGACTGCAACCTTTGGGTCTTAAGAACTGAATATGAGCCAGGGGGGTGGCACACGCCTTTAATCGCAGCACTCGGGAGGCAGAGGCAGGAGGATCTCTGGGAGTTCGAGGCCAGCCTGGTCTACAGAGAGAGTTCCAGTCTCGAAAAACCAGCCACCCTGCGAAACCATTGAATTTGAAAAGAAAGGCCACCGAGAGTAGATGGAGGGAATTGCAACACAGAAGGCGTGCTCACAGCCACTGTCATATCCTCTGGGGGCCATGGCCATTCTCAAGGACACTGCTGATGCAGGGGAATGGAGCTCACTGTAGAAGAATTAAGGGAAGGGGATCAGCTAATGAGAAACATGCCTCGTTCTCCATGCCCAAGGACATGAACCCACTGAGGGCATCCTACAAGAGGCAACCTCTCCTTTGTCCTTTCCTTCTTTGAAAATCATCTCAGTAATGTAGACCAGGCTGGCCTAGAACTCACTCTGTAGACCAGGCTAGCCTCAAACTCCCAGAGAACGACCTACCTCTGCTTCCCAAGAGCCGGGATTAATTAAAGGTGTGCACCACCATATCCTCTTTCCCGTTTCTATTCCTTACCTTTCTTTCTTCTTTTCCTTCCTTCCTTCCCCTCCCATTCTCTTCTATCTTGGAGAAAGAATGTCGCTATGTAGCCCAGGCTGGCTTCAAACTCCTAATCCTCCTGCCTCAGCCTCCCAAGTGGGCTTACAAGCATGTGCTACCACACCCAGCTCAGAATGGTCATCTCAGAAAGGACATAGCTATCAAAGAAAAGACCCAGAAAAACAAGTGGAACCAGACTGCCACTGAAGCCTCATACCACATCTTGGGGACTCTGAGGGTTACGTGGCAGCAACAACAAAAAAAAAAAAATAGCAAATCCTAAAATGTCGGGGACTCTTCTGGCCTCTCTGTGGAAGGAGAGCTGAGACATTCCCTCCAGGTAATTTGGAACCAGTTTCCATCTGTCACAGCTCAGGGGCCAAGCTTCCAGTGAACTCCCAGTGTGGTCGGTTGTCAAGAAAAGGGACACACGGAGTCACTCAAAAACTGATAACGGTGCAGAGCATATAAATCGACCCCATTTGATCGTCTCAGCTGCCTTTCCTATTCACTCCGGGGTGGGGAACAGGGGAAATAAAGGCCCTGAATCTGAACACACAGCGAGCGGACCTGCATGCCTGGATCCCAGTTCTTTCTGGGTGCTGCAGAACCATAGTGGGCATAGAGAGCGTTGCCTACCACCACCACTACCCCCCCCCCCCGAGCTTCTTCCTCCTTCCTGGCAGGGACTGATGGATTAGCACAGGATAGGAGTCCCAGTCAAGCTTTTTCAACAGGGGAATTGGTGAGCAATGCTGACCAAGGAGCCCAAGGACAAATTAGCTGGAAGACACTAGAAAAAAACTCTCCCACCTAAAAAAGGAAAGGTTAGGACACGTGCTAGTCTTTTAAGGAAACCGTGGCCTAGGGGACAGAGAGGAGCCATCATCTTAATGGTGAGACAGCAAGCTTGGCTCCAAACAACCTGGCAGGCCCTACTCACTGGCTGCTTCCCACACAGGGTGGTCACACGCTGTGGCTGTGGCATCTCAGACAGCACTCATTACAAGCATCGATTGCAGAGACGGCAGCCTATCTCCACACGCTCTATTTGGGGACTCGGACAAAGTGGGGGGATGCTCAAGACAGAAGAAAACTGCTGGAGGCTCAGGGACCCACAAAACTAAGGGGAAGTAACCCCAGCTCTAAACAGGAGGGAACTGGCAGCGGAGTGTGCAAGCCTGTCTGTAGGAACCCCGGGGGAGCCATCAGCTGGCTCTGGCTGCGACAGAAGCACAAGACCCCGTCAGGGCCATCATCATTTGTTTCGAAGTCTAATTAATTTCAAGTATTTTTCTTTTTTTTCTCCTTTCCCCACCCAAGAGCGGCAAGACGAGCGTGTTTTCCTGTATTGAATTCCTCCTAAACACACGCGTCTAGGCGGCACGTCCCTCTCACACAGGACGCTAATCTAATCCAGTGCACGGTGGAATCCCAGAGATGCTCTGAGATGATGTGAGAGACTGACACTTGTTTCCAGCAGTGCAGAGAGCATCAGCGAGCTGCGCGGAACAGAGGGAGCTCGGGCAGTCAGCTGCGTGACGAGATAGTTCACCCTTGCTGCTGAGGAGACACGGGGTGGGCTACCTTCACTCTAGAAGGCAGGGTCGCAGTACCGAACCTGCGGCTTCCTCTGCCCAGACGTCATGCCCTTCAGATCCTCCTCATATCTCGGTGTGATCTTCCCAGGCTTGGATTCTTAAAGCGGGGGACGCCTCAGTTCCCTCTTCCCATCTTCTGTCTGTTTTCTCCACATTTCTTCAACCTATTTATTATAAGTAACTGTCTTTCGAGTTTTGTCCAAATAGAAACAATAATAATAAAAGGTTATCCTCCTCTCTTGTCGAAAGCGCTGTTGAATCCCCAGCACCTAACAGGCACTGGAGAAATGCTTGTTGCACGGAAGGAAACATGAGACGTCGCCACGTGGAACACACACACACACCAGAGCGGTCTTCCCAGCTGGGCTGCTGGCGAGGACTCAAAGCCGAAGGAAGGAGGGAAACACAGCCCGGGATCTTTTCAAAAGGCATCGTCAGCCATTACAGATCTACAAGGTCCCTTCCAAGGCACTCATGGCAGAAGCAGCAGAGGCACAGCCGCAGGTCTGAAAGCGCTCCCAAGGCTCGTGAAGAAGCGGGGACAGGCAAGGCGACATGTCTTCCCAAGGGCTGCCCCACTGCAGCCAGCGCAGAGGCGGGTCCCCAGAGGGGGTGGCCAGGGTAGAGCAGGCAGGAGGCAAGACATTTCTCTTTCCCTCTATTTGGATTATTTGAAATTTTTAAAAAATAAAAGGAAGAAAAGAGAAAGGAGAGGAAATGAGGAAGGTCATGAACTCATTCATCGGGAACTAACCTCACATTCAGGACAAAACCAGTCCCCCTCTGGTTCCGATGTCAGTCTCAGACACTTAGCGTGATAAACCCGGGGACAGAGCTCACAGCAAAGGACTTGTCCTTCCCGGTGACAAACCCAGCAGTAGAAATCATTCCGTCCGTCCTGCGGTACAACATCAACAGGGTCTGTGGTGAGTGGCTGCTTCATATAGTAAAACGGACCATGTCTTAGCTCTGACTGAAATGTAGGCAAGAAAGACAGGTGGGGTTTCAAAACAAATGTGGTTTCTCAGCAGTTGTTTTTGCACAAGTACATCACAAACAACACACCAACATCACACACCTCACAAACCCACTCCACAGCCAGGCCACCTCCACTTCCCAACTAGACACAGCCGGAGCCAGGCAGCAGTTTGTGGAGCCCCTTGCCTCTGTGTTAGAAGGCCAGAGATTGAAGGCTAGCACCTGACAGTTAGTGGCTAGACAGCAGGAGCATACCCAAATGCACAGTTGAAACACACCCCCCCACTGGCCAGCTGCGTGACCTGGGCCATGTCTCCCTTTACCTCCCTCCCAGCCTCAATTTTCTCATCTGTAAAATGGGGTTGAGAGTCCCAATGTGTTGGTATTAAGTGGCGGCACCGCCACTGCTTGCAAAAACGGAAGGGCCCAACATGCATGAGCCCAGATTTACACAGCTAATGTAGGTTTGGTAATTTGCCCTAGTGTGCTTTAAATAGTAGTTATTCTTTTTTAATATTTATTTATTATATATACAATATTCTGTCTGTGTGTATGTCTGCAGGCAAGAAGAGGGCACCAGATCTCATTACAGATGGTTGTGAGCCACCATGTGGTTGCTGGGAATTGAACTCAGGACCTTTGGAAGAGCAGGCAATGCTCTTAACCACTGAGCCATCTCTCCAGCCCTTAAATAGTAGTTATTTGGAGGGTAAAAACAGTTAAATTTGGTTCACGTCAAATTATCTCTGTTATTTAAGCATATCTCTAGTGTAGAAAATATCTCCAAGAGGCTCTCCAGAGCCGTGATCCTTGGAGCAGGGTGTTCGCATCCGCCAAGAAGCCTGCTCACTTTATCAGAACTAACAACGGCAGAGAGAGGAAAGGGCAAGGCAACTCTCGAGAACCAGACATCCTCCTGCAGGGCCGCATCAGGAAACGTGTCTCTAGAAAGAGACATTTAAGAACACAGCAAAGCCAAACACAGAAAAGCCTGCAGCAGCAGCCGCGAGCAGCCAGCACAGCGAGGACTGTCAAACAGCCTTGGAAAAGTGACCTTCAGAACCACAGGGAGATAAAGAAACCAGACCTCCACAACAAACGTGGATAACACTAGATATCATCACATTTACACAACACAATCTCCCTGACAGTAAAATATTACCATTTCCTCCAATAAGATCTCACACTGGCTGCATACTGCAAATTCTGATAATATGGACAGTAGAGCAGACTGTGTCCGGGATCTGAGGCAGAGGGACTGTGGGTTTGAGGCCAGTCTATGAAGGCAGACCATGTCTCAAAAACAAAACAAGGGCCGACAAGAAGACTCAGCAGGTAAAGGCCAGCCTATAAAAACCAGTTTGATCCCTGGAACCCATAGCAAGGAAGGAGAGAACCCCATATCTCAATCACACAGACACTCATGCAGATATACTCACACATACATACACACACTTTCACACACATAGACATTCATGCATACACACACTTTCACACACATAGACATTCATACATACACACACTTTCACACACATAGACATTCATACATACACACACTTTCACACACAAAGACATTCATACATACACACTTTCACACACAGAGACATACACACACTCTCCCACTTTGTATTTAATTTTTAAAAGTGCGAATGTGTGAAATGAACAGGGGTCTGCTACATTTCTTGTGATTACTACTCTTACATGCTTCTACATTTATTGATACTGAGCTAAAATAAAAAGCAGTTAAAGCATTTTGTTGACTAAACATCTGACTTCTCAGCCTGGTGGTGGCGGCACCCGCCTTTAATCCCAACACTCAGGCAGAGATGGACAGATCTGTGAGTTCGAGGCCAACCTGAACTAGAGAGCGAGTTCCAGGACAGTCAGGACAGAGAAACTCTGTCTCAAAAAACAAAACCAAAAAAACAAACCTCCTCACTAGGTCCAGACTTCTGTGTTCACGTCCATCACTGCTTTTCCCTCCAGCACCTGGAACTGAGCCCAGGGCTTAACAGCACACAGAGCCACACCCATGTCTCTATCTGACTCGCTAGCACAGTGGTTCTGAATCTCCCTAATGCTGTAACCCTTTGATACTGTTCCTCATGTTGTGCTGGCCATAAACGTATTTTCATTACCACTTCATAACTATAATTTTGCTACTGTTACAAATCGTAATGTAAATATCTGTGTTTTCCGATTTTCTTAGGCAAGCCCTGTGAAAGGGTCATTTGATCCCAAAGGGGTCTAGACCCACAGGTTGAGAAACACTGGGCTAGCGTCTCCAGCTTTAGAGCTACAGGCCGCCCACGTTCTTCCCGGATTCTAGGACGAGTCAGTGCTCTGCACACTTGTCTGGTCCTCCCACGCTCCTTCAGGGAGCGCCTTAGGGACTTATTTCGCTCATCTGTGGAATCAATCTTTTTAAATCTCTCTTCTAAGTAAACTGCTCCATCTTCCTGCATCGCCAGTTAATCTCCCTATTTCAGTTCAACTGGAGGGGTACAGGTGGCCCACAGAGGAATATCATTGTTGGGACATTCTGTAAATGGTACATTTTTTTTTTCCCAGGCAGTGGTGGTAGCCAACGCCTTCAATCCCAGCACTCAGATGCAGAGGCAGGCGGATCTCTGAGTCTGAGGCCAGCCTGGTCTACAGAGTGAGTTCCAGGACAGCCCCGACTACAAGGAGAAACCCTGTCTCAAAAAACAAAACAACACCCCCCCAAAAAAGATAATAATAATGTACTGTGGCAAGCAAGTTCAAGGCAGCCTTATGATTTAGCAATACCCCATATCTCAATAACAGAAGAGTAAAGCCAAAACTCAGTGTAACCTAATATGACACGAGGGTCCACTGGGCCCAACCGGGCATTTCTACTATTGCTTTTGTTTCTTTAATGGCTCAGTTTCCCCCAGGCTCCTATCTGCCTCACCCCAAGTGGATATCCTCAGGACCAAAGGGACAGCCAAGTGACTCTACTCTCTTCAGGGATCCCCCTTCATTCCCCCCCCCCCCCACTCCAGGAGCGTCAGTGGCTGCAGAGAAAGTCACCCTGTCAATCATGTTCCCCTAATAGGCTGTTTCGGTTTTCTGCTTAAAAAAGAAAAGAAAAACAACCTGGTAACAAATGTGGAGGTTTTAAAAGGAAAAGCCAACAATTTCAGGTAAAATGAATTCTGATTTCTCTCTCACACGCACATAAAGTATGTAACCGGCCTCCAGCAAAGCGCACAGCTCCAGAGACAAGGGGATAATTGCAGGTTACAGAGTAAATGTTTTTATTCCCTGGCTCCTGCCCCAGGTCAGCTTAACACTCACTCCAGGGATGTTCTCATCCACACTACACCTGGCAGATGTTGTCTAGTCCAGATTCTCTAAGAATAATAAGCAAAGGGCTGGAGGGGTGGCTCAGTGGTTAAGAGCACTAGCTGCTCTTAGGGAGAGCCTGGGTTCAGTTCCCAGCACCCAGCGCTCACAATTTTAACTCAAGTTCCAGGGCATCCCTCACCTTTCTTCCGGCCTCTATGGGCACTATACACAAGTGGGGTGTGTATATCTATGCAGGCAGAACTCATACAGATAAAATTCAGAAATAAATCTTTAAGGATAGTAAGTAGCAGGGTTGAACAGGCCAGCAAAACTCCAGCACCTACATGGCTGCACACACTTCGTACCACTCCAGTTTCAAGAAATCTGACCTCGAAGGGCCCCTGCACGTACGTGATGCACATAAACTCATGCAAGCAAACACACATAACATAAACTTTAAAAATAATAAATAAATCTTTTTAAAAGTCAGGCATGGCTAGGTGGTAATGTGGCTCATGCCTTTAATCCCGGAGGCAGAGGCAGACAGATCGCTGAGAGTTTGAGACCAGCCTGGTCTACGGAGCAAGTTCCAGAACAAGCTCCAACGCTACACAGAGAAACCCTGTCTCTAGATAGATAGATAGATGGATAGATGGATAGATGGATGATGGATGGATGGATGGATGGATGGATGGATGGATAGATGATAGAGAGATAAATGGGTGGATGGATAAATGTATGTCAGGCATGGTGGTGCACACTTTAACTCCAGCACTCCAGAGACAGAGGTGGGGGCGGGAGAGGGGGGTGTCCGTGAGCATGAAGCCATAATGAGTCTATATAATGAGTTCCAAGTCAGCCAGGGCTACATGATGAGACTCAATCTCTAAATAAGTAACTATCTGTGATCCCCCTGACAGTGAAAAGGGTGAAACACGCTCCTGGCAATGCTGAAGCATTCTCGGGCAACTCGTTTATATTGAGTTTCATGATCTAAGTTGATGAGGATGACTGACCAGGTCTCTTCCTCAAGGAACAGGTTCCACGGAGGCACGAACTTGGATCGTTGGATTCAGAGTCCAGAGTGTTAATCATTACACCATGGGAGTTGGTGATCCCTTGATAGCGTGCATGAAAATTGGCCCTTTCTGCTAATGCCATTATGCTAGAAACAACCAAGGATTCAAAGGGCAAGGACTCTTCTTTCTGCTTAGTGAGTAGAATCTCCCCGTCAATCAACCATAGAAAATACATACCCAAAGCCCTCTTGAAGATCTAACTGGCGCTCCAAGAAAGCCTGTGTGTGATGACCTGATTACACAGTCAGTGTCCCCGATCCTGGGAGCTAGGTCATGTGCCCTAGAGTAGAGCAAGAGTCTTTCTTCTGCAACCCTGCTGACAAATCCCTAGAGGCCTAGAGGCAAGGTCAGTTCCTTTGTCTCCTCACCCTTGCCCCTCTGCTCCCATACCCAAGCCATGGAGTCCCACTCTCTGTCAAACCCTGAGCGACAGCAATGCATGACACTGACGTCTATGAGGCCAATGATAAAGACAAGTGACAGAGTTACAGGCAATAACCACCCACGTGAAGCTGAAACACGGCTGCAATGGGCAAGTTTGGAGATGGGCCGTGGACTGTGGCTTCCGCTATTTGCTTATGTAAGATTTGCTTATGTAAGACTAGGCCTTGCTAGGTAGATAGCCTAGGCTGGCCACTAACTCACTATGAAGCCTAGGATGGCCTCTAATTTCCCATGGGACTCGGACAGCCTTGAACTCTGATACTTTTAACCTCAGCTTCCCAAGTGCTAGAATGCCAGGTGTGGACGGCCACAGCCTGGCTGAGAAAACATGTGGATAAGAAAGGGAGGAAAGAATGTTCACATGGGGGCTGGAGAGATGGCTCAGAGGTTAAGAGCATTGCCTGCTCTTCCAAAGGTCCTGAGTTCAATTCCCAGCAACCACATGGTGGCTCACAACCATCTGTAATGGAGTCTTCTGGCTTGCAGGAATACACACAAACAGAATATTGTATACATAATAAACAATAAAATATTTAAAAAAAAAAGAATGTTCACATGGACCCACTAACAGAAAGTCAGCCGGTTCTCAGAGACCCAAGGACACACACGCGTAAGCTCATGACTGTGTGGAGGCCAGAGGTGACAATGATGACCTCAGGTGTCATCCTTTGAGAAGGCCCTCCACTTCCTTAAGACAGTCTACTCACTAAGTAGGCTAGCCTGGCCGACCAGGGAGCGCCAGGGATTCCCCTGTGCCCACCTCCCCACCACTGGGATTACAAGCAAACACTGGGCATTTTTACATAGGTTCTAGGCTGTCTCAAACACAAGTCAGGTCCTCAAGCTTGTACGACAAATGCTTTACAAACTGAGCCATGACACCTGTGTTTCTTTTTGAGTCTTTACTCCTACTAGTTATAATGGCTCCCAGGTGACAGGGGCCAGAATTTACCAGCCAGACAAGCAAAGCTAACCCCACTTGCCCTGAGACCCTGAAGAGGGAACACCTCTGCACTCCCGTTTACCAGAGACAGTTACAGCCCTTCCAAAATAATAATATCTGTGCCTTCTAACAGAATGAAAAACTCAGTTTCTCATTCACTCTTGCCCAAGAGAGCCACGCATGGTTTGTGGCTTCCATGTCAGACACTGTGGGTCTACAATGCTTTTTCAGATACTGGGGGGGGGGGGGGGGGGGGGGCGGGGGGGTTTGTTATGTGCAGAGACCTTAAGTTTGCTAGAGCCAGAGTCCCAGGCCAACCAGGGTTACAAAAGAGGGGTGGGGGAGAAAAAGATTGCTAGAGTCAGACTTCTTTTTCAAATTCTGTCGCCCTGTTTGTATCATTAATTAATGGTGTTCAATCAGTGCTCCCAGCAGCCGTGTGGACTGGACAGCAGCACAATCCTCATCTTGGGAATAGGAAAGCTAATCGCACACAAGAGGTTAACTGCCCAAAGCCGCAAAGCCAAGGTTGAGCTGGCCATGCTCGCTATATAATTTCGAGAGTGAAAATAGATTTACGCTCAGAAACACATATGTGAGGCCTCAGGCATTTAACCATTGTGAGCCCTCTTCCCGGAAAAGCAGCAACCTTACTTAATTCGACCCCTGCTCCCCAGAGCCCACTCCAGACCGTGATAAAACACAGAACAGATGGAAGAACCAGCACTGGAGGCCTCACAGTCACAGAGGGGACAGACACCCTACCCAGTCCATTCTCGGGGCCTCTCATCAGTTCACATCCGCAGACTACCTAGCCTGCACCGGAGGATGGAAAGCTAGAAGATTCTTTACATAAAATCCGAGAGGACAGCCTTTTCCATGCAGCTGACATTGCTGGCTACCAGGAGGGCGGGTCTGCAGTGCAGAGAAAAGGCCAGTGACACGTGACCAAAGCTAGACACGGCACTGTCTCTCCCCCGCTGACCAACATTTTACAGATGAGAAAATGGTCTCAGGCACGCAGTAGTCCCCTGTCTTAGCCCAGAGAGAAGGAAAACTGGGAGACCACCAAAAACTCCAGCCTGTTCCAAAAACAATGACCACCCCCCAAGTCTGGCTCACAGCTCCATCTATCCTCTATCCCCAAAACAGATCTGAAACCCCGCTGAAAAAAACTGTTTGCTCAAGCCTCCTGTGAGCTGCCCCGTTATGTAGATGACAGCTAGCGCTAGGCCGCCTGCTACATCGATGCCACGAACCCAAGCGGCACCACTGCTGCCTGGCCCCCATCCCACCGATACCGAAGCCACTCGCGGTGGCTCTTTTACCTGCTCCTTATTGCTACTGTTCAGTAAGCCGGGTTTCTTTTTCTTTTTAATGGGGCTTGTGGAGGAGTCTTGGGGCGAATGGCCATTGGAGGAATGTGGAGGGCTGGGGAACTTCCGTTTCTGAGCCGTTCGCTCTGTAGAGCCAGGATCTGAAAAAGACATAGAAGACCGTGTTTGAAAAGCTGTCAAGGAGACCTGGGTCACTTGGAGAGGGTGTGGAGGTGACAGTCACAGTCATCCTGTCCCCAAACTCCGAGTGACATGTCAAGAGTTTCCCACCTAGAATCTATCTGTCTCCTCCTTCAGGTCAATGGGTCTTTCTTCAGCCTACGTAACATTTATGGAAACTCTTAACTTGGTGCCAAAGAACACAAAAGGAGAAGCCTCAAAACATCTAGATCTTTGGCTTCTCTTAAAAACAAGGCAACAGAGCAAGGCCATAGACCCCATGGCACCTGCTACAGCTGTGTAGCTGATCAACTATCTTCACATGGAAAGACACCAACTACTTAAACAAAACCCCTTCGCTATTGCAGCCCTGATGACAAGGCCATGACCGTGGTCTGAACGTGAAAAACCCCCTCAGGCTCATGTATTTCAACGCTTGGCAACCAGCTGGTGGCGATGTTATGGGAGCCGCGGTATATTTAGGAGATGGAGCCTCACCAGAGGACATAGGTCACTAGGTGTGGATTTGACATTTTTGAGCTAGGCCCTGCTTCCTGTCAGCTTTCTATTTCCTATTCAGGAGGTGAGTAGATTTCAGGAGCCCAACTGCACACCCCCACCACCACAGATGAAGCCGCCTACCACCGGACCTCCTAAGATAGTAGACTATATATCCCCTCAAGATGGAAGCCAAAATAAACCTTACCTTCCTTAAGTTGCTTGTCACGTATTTGGTCATAGCAACAAGAAAATCAAGTTATAAGAAGTAGTCACACAGGCAGAGATGTTGCTCCTACAACCAAGAAACACTTCTCCATACCACGCCCAACAGCAAAATCAAGGCGCGCAGAAAAACACTCTAAGGAAATAGAGCCACCAAAGCTTATACATTCATTCAGCTAAGACAGCCCCTCCCCCAGGAAAGTTCTCAGGCCCCACCCAACCACCACCTCCTCCAAAGGCATCAAGACAAAGAACACTCACTGGTGTCCACCTTAAGAAGTACCACCCCACTCCAGGCTAGCTGCCCTTGGTTCTATACTCAGCCCGCCATCTTTCCACCTCTATCCACACATAATTCCCCTTCAGAGTCACAGCCTGCTCGTGCTCGTGCTTGATTGAGGGTTAGCTTGGGGACAGGGCGCACCCTGAGGGACTGAAGTCACAGAAGCAGAAAAGGACCCCAGAGCACTACGATGTCAGCAGATGTTCCGTCTCAACTCTGCCCTTTACTGCCATGACTAGTGACCACCAAGAGAAGGGGTTTAATGTATGGCAGCCAAACAATGGAACACTGAGTGCAGAATGGAGACAGGGCTCAGCCGTGAAGAGCCCTGGCTGCTCTTCCAGAAGACCTGGGTTCAATTCCCCGCTCCAACATGGTGGACCACATCCATTTGTAACTCCGTTGTCACGTGATCCAGTGCCACCTTCTGGCCTCTGTAGGAACTGCACACACAGGGTACACAAACACACTTGTAGGAAAAACACATATCTTTAAAAGAAGAATGTTGAACACAGCCAAGAGGCCTGTGAGTTTGAAGCCAGTCTGGTTGCCATAGTAAGTTCTAGGCCAGTGAACTAGGCCCTGTCTCAAAATGTTGTGGTGCAGTTATGGAGACGGATAAATAGGTAAAGTGCTTGCCTAAATAGGTAAAGTGCTTGCCGCGCAAGCAGGAGGCTCAGGGCCTAGAAGCCAGGTAAAGTTAGACAGGGTTGCCCGAATCTAGAATCCCAGAACTCCTTCAGCAAGATGTAAGGCAGGCAGGAGGATCCCAGAGGGTTCAGGGCCAGCCAGCTAGTCTGCTGTATACTACAGTAAACAAGAGACTCTCTCAGACAAGGCAGAAGGAGAGAGCTGACGCCCAAGGCTGTTCTCATACCTCAACACAAGCCTATCACACACACACACACACACACACACAAACACACACACACACACACACACACACACACACACACACGAAAGAAGAGCAGGACTGCCAAGTCCCAGACCAGGCTGGCTAACAGAGTGTCACACAATCTCAACCCCTCCCCCACTGGGTGCCATTTAGTGGCAAAGCACTTGCCTAGTAGGCACAAGCCTCCAGGCCCAGCAACAGCACCAGAGCATCTTGCCATGGACTGATGCTTGACCATCTCCAGCCCAGGTTCAGTCACAAAACAACACATCTAGTGCAACCAGGAGGCTAACACACCCCTCCCCAAAAGGAGGCAAAACACTTAGACTGCCCCAGGGTAAATGCCAAAGTCCAGCTAGGTTGGGGGCGGGGGCTCATGAGGAGGGAGTGTGGGAAGGGATTATTTTTCAACGTATACTCTAGTGTACCATATTCATCATGTACCCAGATGACTTTATCAAAGTACGGGAAATGAAAGGGATTTAGAGGGCTCAATTTCACATGAAAAGCAGCAGGTGCAGGCAAAAGGCAATAATGAGTAAAAGAGGCAGGCATTCCAGACAGAAGTCACAGATGGATAAAGGGGGGAGGGCTGGGATGCCGAGGGCACGAAGGCCTCAGGAAGGAGTTTGGGGTTTGTTCTACACGCATCTAACACACGCCATTAACTCGGCTCAAGTGTCAGAGCCTAAGTACTTAATGCAGGGGACTGGGGCTCACAAGAATATGTCTCACAAGAAATGACGCTCTGGCCAATCCAAAGCAGAAACTGACCAGACGAAGGCGGGGCTTACAGACTCTCCACTAGAGGTTAGGTTGAGAGAAGATTTGCCAATGGGAGACAAGAGGCAGTTTCTAGGGTGTCTCCGGGTTTCTGAGCTGGCTTTGGAAACACCTCAGCCCTCAGCCAAACTCAGCCCCATTAAGAGCCCCAAGAACTGACAACAAAAACAGCCCACTAGGAAAGGGGTAGGGCATCTTGGACCAGGGCAGTGCAGCCTGAGGGACAAGGCTCAGACAGGCTGGGGTGGTCTGGTATTCACCCCCCCCCCAGAATCCCTAGGGGGCTATGGTTCTTATGACCAGCAGCACTTAAAATATGCAAAAAACATGCAAACACTGGGCCTCACCTGGAACCCATGGAATGGGCAGCCATCAGGGGAAGGGCTGGGATCCCTGGTTTGAGAGGCTGCCGTGTATATACATGCTTGAGATGTGGGGAGCGGTGCAAGTGTCAGCCCCCCACACACAGAAATCTCATAGATTGCGCTGCTACGGGACTCCATGATTAGATGGGAAGGACCCCAAGCCTCCTCTCAGGGCCCCATCTGCAATATGGGAAAGAGAGAGATGGCAGCCAGCAGTCCTCACTCGAATGGCTCCAGGTGAGCACCTCAAAGATCCAGGAAGTACATGCTGCCACCCCCTGTATACAGTTTCCTGGACTTTCACAGAGCTGTCCGAAAGAACAGAGTTGCAGTCAGATAGAAGCACTTGCTGCCGAGCATGAAACCTGACTTCCATCCCAGGGACCCACAGGGGAGAATGAGAAAACCAGCTCTTGGGGTTATGCTCTGTGGTACCTGCTCCCACGGCTGCTCTCGGTGGTACCAGCTCCTGGAGCCGTGCCCTATGGTACATGCATGTGAACAAGAGCTCCTGAAAAGAAACGCTGTCTGCACAGACTGATTGGAAACAGTGATGTGGAGAGGTTGGAATGATGCAAGTCCACAGGCTGACCATCTTATCCTGGGCTAGTTCAAGCCATTTCACCATTCCATGGCCACCTCTCTGTCAAAACTAACAGCCTGTGGCCAATAGAGAAAAACCTTTTCCAGTCTATTAATGTGGCAAACCGCTAGCTCACACCAACCCCCGAGTGAGAACGTCAGAAGACAGCATCTGTGGCCTATAGGAGAGCTTCCCCATCTCTCTGCACCCGCCTCTCTGATGTCCCCACTGATACACTCTCAACTTACCTCGATCTACGACTTTGTTCTGTGGAACTATGAAAAACACCATGAAACTGCTTCCAAATCAGACCATGAAATTTAGGGTACCCTGAGCTGTGTAAGTTTGCATACATGAAAATGAATAGGGCAGGAGGAGGGGGAGCAATCTATACCTGACAAGGGAGTTTTGTCCCAGCCTAAGGGGGACAAAAGGGACACTGAATTCCATTTGGTCTGTCTCACCATCACCCAGGTCTGAGCATTCAAACCTTGTCTCAGCAAACCATAAAACCTCAATTCAAGCTGGGCATGGTGGCCTGTACCTTTAACCCCAACACTCAAAGGAAGAGGCAGGCAGACCTCTTGTGAGTTCGAGACTAGCCTGGTCTACAGAGCAAGTTCCAAGCCACCTAGAGCTATAGAGTTAGATCCTGTCTCAGGCAAACAGATGGCCTCAATTCTATTCGCTATTATAAACCACCGGCTCTCCCTGGGGCTTAGGGAAGCCCAGCAGCTGTGTATATAGGAGCTAAACGTCCAGCTGCCCTCAAGGAAGAGTTTTCAAAAAAGACTCTTAGCAAGAAAAATCAGAAGATGCCATTAGACTTATTCTTCAGAATACCAAACGGCAGGCCAGCCCTGCAGCTTAAACACCTCCCTGCTCCGTCGAGAACCCGGCATCCGGTGACTGTACAATGAAGGGAAGTAACCCAGCTGTCATCATGGTAATGAAGTCACCATAAGGAACTCTTCCAAAAAGCTGAGTCAGAGTTGTTCTTCTCTGATGACTTGATTCTGACCAGGCTACTCTGCTAAGCATATCTCATCCATAACCTTGGAGTGACGACACACAGCCACCACAGGCTATCTCCCTGAGAAATGGTCCGCCTTGCATCCAAGAGGGCGTTGTTTTGGTCTTTTTCTTCACCTTCTCTGAATTAGCAGGATTCTACTAGGCTGGCCCTACTGGCCCTGTGCCAACTTCCTGCCTTCAATCCACCGCCCCTCAAAATACGTCTGGCTCTAAATGTGTTAACGTGGGTGAGGAGCAGGGCTGCCTTGTGGAGGAGACGTGTGCGCAGTGACTCAGGAACACAGCCTGGAGTGAAACAGGCACCAGAAGCCTACCCTCCTTGTGACATTTCCCTGAAGACTCAGTAAGTGTTCTCCTGGGTATTAAGAGCTAAGCATGTGATGTAATCCTTCCAGAGCTCTTGTCCTGTGAACCTCCAGAAATAACCGTGCTCAGCAGTTCCTGCATGTCCTTTGACTTAAGGGACACTTCACCTCAAGATAACCTGGCCACAAGTGAGGGCCTGTTCAAACTGCTTCGAATTTATTTCCCACTTACCCAAGACAGCGCAGCTATTACCAACTGTTGGGGTCAGGATTTGAACCCAAGCAGTAGAGTGACTCCATTCCCCACTATTGTGGGACAAGGTCTTTGCACCCAAGGAGTACAGTCCTCAGATGGGGATGGGGAGGGCGGCTGACTGGGGTTCAGAGCTCTTTCAACTGCAGGTGGAGACAATGGGACCGGAAGGACCCCAGCAGAGTCTCACAGAGGAGGCCATCCTCTCTAAGGCAGTCTCTGGGAGCACTCCCCCGCCCACCCCACCCCCACACACCCCCAGGCTGCATCAGAACCTACCCTATGCTACAGATTAGAGACTCCTGAACCCCATCCCCCAACCCCACTTCCCATCTCCACCTCGGCCTGGCAACCTGCCACCCCAGGCACCACCCACACCCCCCACACACCCACGTCCAGAGCCTGAGTCAGGGCTCTCTGGGGTCTATGCTGTGACACAACTCACGGGAAGCTATTCTTCCCTGGGGAAAGGGGCCACCAAGCTTAGAAGTTGGAAGCTTTGTGTGTTTTTGTGGGTGTTGAATTTCCTTAATGATGCAGAGAGCCAGGCCACTGGTGCCCAGGTGCAAAGAGCAGGGGGACAAAGGTGACAGCACAGGCTGGCCCCACGCCAATAAACAACGTTTAAAAAAAAAGGTAAAAAAGGGAGCTGGGACGAGAGCTCAGCGGTTAAGCCCTGGTCGGCTCTTCAAGAGAACCTAGGTTTAATTCCTAGCACCCACTCTTATCCGACAAGCCATCTCTCTCCAGCTCCTGGTTCTTTCATAAGAAACAAAGATTCTCCATACATCCTCCTCCCTCCTCCTCTCCCATCACTACCTAGTTTAAAGGGAGTTAGCTCTCTTCCAAAGAGCATCCTAAATCAATCCTATGGGTTGAAAATAATGAAAAGATGACCTCTAGCAAGAGGAAAGCAAAATGAGTCCTGGCCGTGACTACAGCTGCTCTGCGCACACTGGCGCGGTCCTGGACACCGCGGAGCCCTCTGGGTCAGCAGCAGCTGGAGCACCCAGGGCTGGCAGAGGCAGCATTCCTAGTCACTACCAGCCTCGGTGCTGCCGGCTTCAAACAGGACCACCCGCGGCCAGCTCTCCCAGAAGTGGCAAAGCGATCCCCTCGTTAATCATTTCCAAAGCTATTCCAAAAGCCAGAGAGCAGGTACCCAAAAGGGCCTCCCTCCCCAGGAATCCCTGGCGCTCCCCACTGGGTAATTACATCATAAAGAAACAAAAGCCCAGAACTTCCTCCTAGCAGTGAGCAGAAAACAGATGCGAAGAGGGGGGCAGGGGCGAAACTGGACCTCTAGCAAAGGATGTCGTGGGGGGGGGGGGTGGACCCTGTGCACGGCCAGAGCCCCTTTAACGATCCTCACTCTCACAGGAAGCACGGCTTAGGTAGGCAGGCCCTCAGAGACCAGCCTGTATGGGCCTGCCAGCGCTGGAGCCAAAGGCACTCGGCCTCAGTAGGAAGCAGGGCCTAGCAGCTTCTCACCCAGAACCAGGAAGTGGGTGGAAGAGGGAGAAAGGTCACTCTCAACTTAGGACAAAATGTCACTTCACCTGAAGGCCTCCACACCAGGAAGTGAGGTCCAGATGGCAGAGAAGGTAGGTACTTACCTGCCATAGAGGCAGCTTGGTCACTCAGAGAGCCTAGCCCCTCTGTTCCAAAAGAGGACAGAGGCAGGCTCCCGGCAGACATTCCTGCTTCCGGCTCGTCGGCGGCCTCTCCCAAGGGGAGGAGGAAGCAGAGAGTACAAGTTGAGAGTCACCACTTTCCAGGCCAGCTCTGATCTTAGACACTTTAGATCGCCCAGCAGCACAAGGACACCTTTGCAACAGGGCAGGCAGAGCCTTGCCTAGTGTCCTCAGGCTTTGGATCTAATTCATCACCCTCGACAGTAGCACGGCTATGCAGGAAGTGGTCCACGCGCTGCACCCAAGAGCCATTTATTATGGTAGACGGGGATAAATACACGCAATCGCTACGGTTCTGAGGACAGGGTGGCTGTGGGAGAAGGGAGGTGGCTTGCATTTTGAACATGCTCTTAATATTTTTTTATTACGTGTTTCCATTTCCCTCTAGCCATGAGGCTCCTTGGGTCACAGGAGAAGCTAGCAGACACACGCCTACGGTGGCCTCCACCCTCTATAGGCACCAAATCAATATGGAAAAGGCAAACCACCAAAAAGACCAAGCAGAACAGAAATTGCTACCATCCAAGAAAAGAGGCCGCCAGATGATTGTGTTTAGCCCTCAATCACCAGAACAGTGACTGTAGCCTGGGCCTTCCTCACCCTCAGCTGCTGCAGGACCCTGGTGCTTTCCCGACAGGAAAATGTCAAGCTCCTTCCAACAGTAGGAGAGGAAGAGTGGGCCTGGCATCCCCACCGCAGCCTCCTAGTCCTGAGGCTACCTCCAGTGAGCGCCCTGTTCAGGTCCTATGGCCCTCCCAACACTGCTGGCTCTGGAACAGGGACCCAGCTGCACATTCATTCCCATCCCCCTCACACACACCCCACGGCACCGCACCCCTGCGGGCTTGCCTGTAGCTCGCAGGCTGCAGTGGGAGGACTGCAGCAATGGAGTGC
The DNA here is from genome assembly GCF_037038515.1 of Microtus pennsylvanicus. Classification (NCBI taxonomy): domain Eukaryota; kingdom Metazoa; phylum Chordata; class Mammalia; order Rodentia; family Cricetidae; genus Microtus; species Microtus pennsylvanicus. Next base: position 140,755,659 of record NC_134580.1, read on the forward strand.
TATTCAGACACAAAAGGCGACCTCTGTGTCGCAGCGGCTGAAGCCAAGAAGTGGACTGGGAGTAAAAAAGGGAAATAAAGTTACCCCAGAAAAGGGGGCAGATAGAGAAAGCAGGGCTTCTGGGAACCAGGCCCTGCTCCCCAAAGCATGGAGGGTTCAAACTTCAAGAATCACCCTAAAGATGACAAGGAAAATGCCAGAAAACAAGAGGGAAGAGACAGGCCTTCCAGGCAGCTTGCCTTCTCTTCTCTGTGCAAGGTGACTAGAGATGAGGAAAGTTGCCCGGATAACCCTGGTGAGAGGGATGCAGGCCTTCCCTAGAGCTCTCAGGGTGAGGCCTGCCCTGCAGCATGGCTTGGAGCAGCCAAACACAGGAAGCAGCAGGGAGGGGCAGCCAGACAATGGACTGCAGGAATCCCCTGGGTGAGGGCGGTAGGAAATCCTACTGGAAAGGTCAGGAACTTAGGGGAGTGCAATACAGGGGCCACAGGGACCCTGAGGTTGTGGCCTGGAGGGACACTTAAAACCAGAAAATGGGGATTCAGCTTGTCTAATTGTGTTTGCACACTTGGCTATTTGTGGGATGTGTGTGTGTATGCATGTGGTGTGTACATGTGTGCTGTGTGAATATGATGGGATGTGGTGTGTGCGTACATGCGTGTGTGGTGTGTGCGTACATGCGTGTGTGGTGGTGGTGGTATGTGTGTGTGTCTGTGCATGCGTAGAATCTCACACTCCACTTGTTTGAGGTTGTGTCTCTTGTTTGCTACTGTGTGTGCCAAGCTACTTAGCCCAGAAGCTTCAGGATTCTCTAGTCTCTGCCTCCCTCCTTACTCCAACCTCACAGCAGGAACAACCTCCTTGTAGCACAAACAGTTCCCAGCATCACACAGTCCTAGGGATCTGAACTCAAGTCCTCAGGATTGTGCCACAAGCACTTTACCTACAGGCCACCTCCCCAGCCTTTGCAATGTGTTTTTAAAAGATGTATTTAGGTATGTACATCTGCATGTATGTCTGTATGCCAAAAGAAAGCATAAGAGCCATCTCTCCAACCCCTTGAAATATTCTTTTACTAGCTTCAGGGAATATGGCTACAATATGGAACACTCACCATAGTGGTGAGGACCACGCTTGCATCCTCAGCATAGAGTACAAGGAGGCAAGGAACACCAGCAATTAGGTGTCATTTCCAAGGAGTTCAGGTGTACAAAAGAGTGTAAGGCAGTGGCTCTTAAAGGGGTCCCCAGGGTTGATTTGACAGAACCTAGAGACATTTTTCCTTGTCACAAAGGGTCAAGGACATTTAAGAGTGGGGAGATGTGTGGCATCCTTCAAGACAGTCACCAAGACAGAGGGACTGGATCCAAGGCATCCAGCACTGCTGAAGCTGGGAAGCCCTGGTACCTGAAAGCTTCCAATGAGCTACCCATAAGCCTCAGCGTCATCTACAGCAGCCAGTGAAGTCAGTGAGACAACCAGGAAAATGAAGGCTCTGGTCTCTCCGGAGTGCAGCCAGACAGGCACAATAGTAGCAATAGCCACTGAACACTTACTATTTGGGAGTGCTGTGCCAAAGATATTTATCAACTCACCACAACTCTGCCAGAAAGCGGACTCTGAGTGTGTCCACTTTATGGATACGGTAACTGGAGCCCAGAGGACAAACTGTCCCTGATGGGCAGGAGAAAGACCAGGGGCCATGAATACAGGCTAGAGAGAGGGCAGGGCCAGGGAGCAATTTCTCTTTCTTCCTCAAAGTAGCTCATTTTAGGCGAAGGCTGCTTTTTTTAAATTTTATTTATAGTACATTGGGGGAGGGAGGCACATATACCATATGCATGCCTGGTACCCACAAGTGGCCGGAAGAGGACACTGGACCCCTTGGAATTAAAGTTATAAATAGTTGTGAGCCACCATGTGGCTGCTGGGAATCAAACCCAGATCCTCTGCAAGAGCAGCCCACGCTCTTACCAAATGTCAGCACTATTATTTATGAGAAGGTACTAAAGAATTCCTCCAGAACTGGGCGGTGGTGGCACCTTTGTGACAGGCACTTTACTCACTAACCCACCTCCCCAAGCCTTTTTTTAATAGGTTCAGGGAATACAGAGGCAGAGGCAGGCAGATCTGTGAGTTCAAGGCCAGCCTGGTCTACAGAGAGTTCCAGGACAGCCAAGGTGGTTACACAGAGAAACCGTGTGTGTGTGTGTGTGTGTGTGTGTGTGTGTGTGTGTGTGTGTGTGTGTGTGTGTGGCAGTGGGGGGAGGGGTGGGGAAGGGAAATTCCCACAGAGCCAGTACTTGGGTCAGTGGTAGTGCTTATATAGTTCAATTCAGGAAAGGAAGTGGGAGACCCATGAATCTGAGGCAGGAACTCATTTACATAATGCAGCCACCCTAGCCTGCACCACAGCCAGGTGCCATTCCAACACCCTCCTTCCCTGGAGGACCCTGGCTGCCTAGGGTAGGTTCTGATTGCCAATGGCCACAGCACATGGCACGCTGCAGGGGGGGCAGGCTCTGCCACCTGGTAGAGCTTTGAATCCAGGAGCCGGGTTGATCTCTCTAAGCCCCGGCGAATTCGGCTGTAGCTGCTGGGGTCTCCATGTGTGACGTGGGCACAGTAAGCAAATGCACAGAGAACGACCAATGGCGGTACTATGAGCCAGGGGAAAGACTCAGAAATCTCAAACCAGGTTCCCCAAAACTTGCTGTGCCCCATCACCTCTCTGGCTGGCACGGTACCACAAAATCAGGCTCCAAACCCCTCCAGGCGTCTCAGGACTTGATTGATTTCCTAGCCTGCTTGAAACTCTCCTATGCCCCATACTGTGTCAGCCAGTGCTCCCCTAGATGTGTGCTCCTCCCTCACTGTGTCAGCCAGTGCTCCCCTAGATGTGTGTCCTCCCTGTGTCAGCCAGTGCTCCCCCTGGATGTGTGTCCTCCCTCACTGTGTCAGCCAGTGCTCCTCTGGATGTGTGCTCCTCCCTCACTGTGTCAGCTAATGCTCCCCTGGATGTGTGCTCCTCCCTCACTGTGTCAGCCAGTGCTCCTCTGGATGTGTGCTCCTCCCTCACTGTGTCAGCCAGTGCTCCTCTGGATGTGTGCTCCTCCCTCACTGTGTCAGCCAGTGCTCCTCCTGTGTGCTCCTCCTGTGTGCACTCTTGCACATTCAGAGGCTCTTGCAGAGAGAACAGGCCAGCAAGAAGTCCTACCTCAGGCAGCCTGTGACTTTCACCTCTCTGAGATTCAGCTTCTAATTATTCATTCAGAATGTCAAACCTAAAGCCGGCATGGTTCACACCTGTGATTCCAAGGCTCAGGAGACTAGGTCAGGAGATCTTCATGAACTTTTCTAGGCCATCCTGGGCTACAGGAAATTCTAGGCCATCCTGGGCTACAGAATGAGAGATCATTCCTACCCCATGCCATTATGCTCAGTTCTGCTTATCCAATCCCCTTAGCCCCAGCCGTCCCTGACCACCTTCTTCCCTGTCACTTAGCCATATTTCCTTGGCACTCAGCTGGCTCCTCCCTCCATCTAGAATGTTCTGTACCCAATCTTCTCCACAGTAGCTAAGTCTAGCCTGTGGCTCGAATGTCACCTCCAGGGGCCTTCCCTGACACCCCAGCCTGCTGGCTCCTCATCACAGTCCCCGTGTTGTGGGGGTGTTTATGCTCCATGACAGTCATTCCTGGGACTTGTCAGGCACTGACCCATCTGTCTCACGAGCTCAGTCTCAGTGTGGCTGCCCTGCAGGCCAGGCCCAGTGTGGGGCACATAGCCTGATTGATGGGTGCCCGCAAGATGTATGTCTGACCAGAAGCAATCACAAGACGGGGTTAAAGAAACTCCGAGATAAGGGGCTGAAGAGAGAGGTTAATGGTTAGACGCTGAGTGCTCTTTCAGAGGCCTTGGGTTCGATTCCCAGAACTCACACAGCAACTCATAACCGTTTGTAACTCCAGCTCCTCTGACTTCCACAGGTACCTGCAATCATGTGTATATACCCACATGCAGACACATGCCCCCCACACGTAATTTTAAAGTGTAAATTTTAATCTTGAAAAAAAAATGTTTTGTTTATTTTTGAGACAGAGTCTCATGGCATAGCTCTGGCCGGCCTGGAGCTTACTGTATAGGTCAGGATTGCCTCAAACTCATAAAAATCTACCTGCTTCTGCCTCCCAATAAAAGGCCTGGATTTTTATTTATTTATTTATTTATTTTGGTTTTTCGAGACAGGGTTTCTCTGTGGTTTTGGAGCCTGTCCTGGAACTAGCTCTTGTAGACCAGGCTGGTCTCGAACTCACAGAGATCTGCCTGCCTCTGCCTCCAGAATGCTGGGATTAAAGGTGTGTGCCACAGCACTGAGCAAGGGTTCCATAATTATACAGCCCAGCCTTGTTTTGAACTCCTGCCGCTGCCGCCTTGGCCTTCATAATGCTGAGGTTAGTCCTGTCCATTCTGGCTGACAATCCCCAAGCTGCTGAGAGGATTAAGGATCTGTGGGTGGGTAACTAGCAGGCAGGGTCACACGAAGCCCAGAGGTCTGAGAGCTGAGAGGGACCCAAGGTCCGGAGGGGATCAGACCAGGCCATGGGAGGGGGAGCCCCGTTATTGGGCCAGAAATGGTCTACTCAATCCAGACCACCCACGGTTGGGAACTACTTTTAAGATCTCAGTAAACCAAGCCCTGCCAACTCGGAAAGTCAAGGGGAAAGGGCACTCTAACAGGAAGCACAAGACAAACTGACCGGAAGCTTGCTCATTCCCTGCCATCCCTGACCTGGTCTCCACCTGTACACCCAGCACAGGGCTCACGAGTCTGTTAATCCCCGGTGGCCACAGCACTGTAACGTAGCTTTCCACAGTGACGGTGGACGGCCGCCTCCTGTCTGCACCTCGCTGTCCATCACTCAAGTCCGTATTTAGCCCGTGAGCACAAGGCATGGAGCTTGAGCTGTGGCTTGAGCTACTGAGAAAAGAAAAATGATTCTCCTCATGCAAATCCCAACAGTCACACATAATCGGTAGCTGCCACAGGCAGACAGGACACTTGAGAAAGTACCCATTCCTCCCATGTGCCTGAGGGACTCCACGGCACAGTGAGCGCCGAGGCCTGGGAATGTGGATTTGGACTGCCTTTTCTCCTTCCGTTCATCTGGCTTGGATATCATCAATTCTCTAAAACACAGAAATTCTGATCAAAGCTGATTCCTTTGGTAGGTAATTTAGGGATCTTTCAAGGGCAGTTTTGACTTTGGAGCCTACAGGAGCCTGCTAATTCATCTGGATTTTGTTTATGTTGGGGGGGGGGGTTATAAGGAAGTTTTACAGTGCTGGGAATTGAACCCAGGGCCCAGAGTTTAACATCTGGTCAGCCATTAAGCTATGTCTCTTGCAAACCAAGAGACAGGTACAGGTGTAAACAAAAGGATGGGGAATTGGGGGGGGGGGCACAACCCACACACGACACAACACGCAACCTGGTATCTGGAGACACAAGTGGGAAGGGGAACGCAGTCCTCAGAGAGCAACACGGAAGAGTTACAAGGAGGAGCAGGAGAGTTCCCTGCTGGTAAGGGGCCCTCGTGGCAGTCAGGGAGACACAGGAGGGACAAGTGTATTGGGCACTGAAGGCCTTAAATCCTTGCTCCAGAGCCTCATCATAAATGAGAGAGAGAGACTGGATTGTGTTTTGGAGACAGCACCAATGATCTCTGGGGAGGAAAAAATAAAAAAAACAAGAGAGAAGAGGCATGCAGCGAGACCAAGCGTTTCAGGCACAGCTATCCGAGCCGAGTAATTAAGCGCAGGCACTAGATTTTGCTAGAAAAGACGGCAATCTCTCCAGTGGAAAGGCTGCTTTGGCTTCATGATCTAGGGCAGACGTTCCAGCCATTAGACAAAGTCCAGTTCATTCAGTCTATTCTGTGTGGGTGGGGGCAGGCACGATGGTAGACAACAAAAGGCAGGATTCAGTCTCAGCTAAGCCTTAACCTTGAGGGGGTCGAGAGGTGGTGCAGAGAGATGGCTTAGCAGATAAAGGCCCTTGCCACCAAGCTTCACCAGCCTGAGCTCAATCCCCGTGATCCAGATGATCCATAAGGTGGAAGGCGAGAACTACTAACGTCCACAAGTCGGCTGCCTGGTTTTCACATGTGCACACAGAATAAATAAAATGTAACTTAAAAAAAAGTCTGGAAAGGAAAAAGTCCAATATGCATAAAGGTCCTAGAACCAAAAATGGCTCAAGGAGATTTGAAAGGTCAACTGCTAAGGAAGCAGAGAGGGGAGAGGGAGGGGGAGAGCAATGACCTAGCAGGAAGGTCAGGGCCAGCCGGAGTCTGCGGGTGTCAGGACTGCACAATAAGACAATGGGGGGGGGGGTGGCAGGAAGCAAACACAGTTACCAGCCAATATCCCACAACCCCACTTTCAGGTTCTGCACCCAGAAAGAACACACACACACACTCCATACAGGATGCTCAAGGCAGCATCTGAAGCAGATATTACGTAATGTCCATCAACAAAGAAATTAACGAAGTAAGACAGACATTCACAGACAACAGAGGTCTGGCCGGCTGGGTTGGCCTGTATATCTCAGCCACTAGGGAGGTGGGGGCAAGAAAATTACACAAGCTGGGTTGGTGATGTAATAAGAGTGTTTGCCTAGCATGCAGAGGCCCCAGTATCACCACTACCACCTTCACCCCCAAATACCTCATGCTCTCTGCCCAGCCTGGTAGAACAATCCCAGGTACTCGGAGGCTTAGGACAGTAGGATCCCATGTCCAGAGTTCATGTGGTATATACAAAGTGCTTGGGCTATGAGTCCACAAATCTGAGACCAGCCCAAGTAGCATAGTAGGACTCAGCCCCAAATCTCAAACACATAGAATATAACTTAAAAAAAAAATTAAAAACGAAATCTACTTTCTCGGAAGCCAAAACAAAGGCAGACAAGGCTCCAAGAGCGAAATATCTCTGAGTGCTGAAAATGTCACACCCGTTATCATCTGCTGGCTCTCAGTCCGTCAGCACAGGAGCCATTCCCCAGGGGCGGTGGCTCGCATTGGTAACCCCAGCAGCATCAAGGCAGGAGGCTGAGGTGGAGTTCCAGTTCTAAGCCAGATGGGGTTGTATGTCAAAGAGAGGAGCCTCAAAAAAACAAAATAAAATAAAATAACAAAAAAACCTGAAAACACTGTCTGAAGACCATTGTGCTATGCCGGGGATACATGAGTGAGTTTCAAATTTAGACAAGAATTTGAGAAAGAGCTGGGCAGTGGTGGTGTACGCCTTTAATCCCAGCACGCAGGAGGCTGAGGCAGGAGAGTCTCTGTAAACTCCAGGCCAGCCTAGTCTAGAGAGTGAGTTCCAGGACAGTCAGGGCTACACAAAGAAACCCTGTCTCAAGAAAAATAAAAAAGAAGGCGATACCTAATGTCCACCTACCTCCACACATACATGCACACATGTCACACACCCATATGACTATGTATGGGAACAGAAAAGGACACACATACACACACAAGGGAAACTCCAATGGGCACGCCCAGCAGGACAGATGCACAGCAGCTAACACCTGCCAAGAGAAGGCAGGCAATTCCTAGTCTGAAAGTCATGATCAAAAGGCTTCGGCATTCTGAGATATTTTAGACCTTATTACGGAGAGGGACAATATGAGAGTTCTCTCATTCACGCACACTTGTCCCTACACACAGCAGGCTGGCACTTCCTGGGATCTCAGGGATGTCAGAGTCAGGACAGTTCAAACTATTAATGTCTCTTGAAAGAAAACCTCCGGGAGCTTCTGCAGCCGCGGTTTCAAAGTATTGATGGTTCTGTTTTCTTAGAGATCTCTTGAAAAATGACAGAGGGTCCCTCACCTCACCGCACAGCACGTGCTCACAATCTCTTTGTGAAGGTCTCAATTTACATACAAGAGAGAGACAGAGGATCCTGTGCTAATTAAGGTCTGGGGCTAGCTAGTTAGCAAATTGCTCTAATTGTAGATCCTCCAGCATCCTGGCTCTGTAAACACATCCAAACCAAGCGAGTCTCAGGAAGAAGGACACTGTTTGGGATTTTAGTATGTTGGGCTTCCGCTACATCTGTGCCTGGTTTCCGAGGGGACCGGTCCCTTGGCTGGTGACACAGGCAGACACAGCACAGCTGCACACCGCCATTATGCCCACAAAATGTACACGCAGCAGGATCGAGATGCAAGCGGCCTGACCAGGGAGCCTCTGTGTGGGGAAGTGAACCAGACTACTTTTTAGACTTCCAGTCTCCGGCCTATGAGGCCGGGCCTTGTCTGACTCACACAATGCCAAACTCCTGCGAGGAAGTACACTGTGACCATTCTTGCACAGAGAATGCAAGATGACAGCCGTGGGCCATTTCTGTCCCCTTGACAGGAGTTTACGGGTTCATGCACCATCCTTGAGAAACTGGTTTGCAGTTGAGCTGCCGTTGCAAGAGAAGGGTGGGGCAATCCCAGCAGGCATCGCGAGTGAGCCCAATTCCTGGCCCTGAGCCCTAAGTAGAACACCCCTACCCACCCAGTAACCCCCTTCTATTTCCCCCATGCTGGCAGCCACCACAGGTATATCTGCTGGCCCTGAAGGGGTTTGATTTGGGGGTTTAAAGCAAAAGACAAAACCAGGCCCCTGCGTCCTACTTAGCTACTTCATTCATCATCATGAGTCTCAGTTTCCAAGACTGTGAAATGGGAAAGCACAGATCAGAGCAGCGAGATGGAACCCAATGAGGCAATGTGCGGATACTGTGTGTGGATGCTGCATGCAGATGATGCTGTGTGCAGACACGGGTAAGAACTCACGAACCCTTCACTGTGCCAACGCTCCTGGAAGCTGGATGCTGCTTGTGATTTATGCCTGGATAACTTTCAGCAAATTGTCACCCTCGGACACAAATGTCACCCTGACATCTTGAAAGCAGGAAGGCTTTGTCTCCTGAGAAGTGAGAGCTCTGGAAAATGCCAGGGATGATATAAAGGAAGCAATAGACTCGGGAACTAGCCTATTAATAATAAGTGATTACACGGGAAGAGCAGCTGATAGAATCCAGAGAGCCTAAAGGCCCCGCGGACGGAGTATCTGAATGGAACTTGAGAAGTCTGAACTAGCTCCGGTAAGACGGCTCGGTGGGCGCCTTCACACACACACACACACACACACACACCACAAACCTTCCTCAGGACCCACACAATGAATAAAGAGAAAACCAACTTCCAAAAGTTGTCCTCTGATCTACACAAACACACACACACACAAAATGGAACATGTGTACACATTCAATAAATAAATACACACAGGGCGGGGGCACTCTGTATCTGTAAGTTTGAGGCCATGAGGCTAGACTGGACTACAGAGCAAGTTCCAGGACAGCCAAGACTGTTACACAGAGAAACCCTGTCTCAAAAAACAAAACAAAACAACAAGTCCAAGCTAAGTGGACTGACATATGGCCTGCTATCCCAGCTACTCCCTTAGGCTCACAGTTCAAGACTAGTCTGGGCAACAGAAAATCATCTCAGTTCAAAAAAAGAAACAAAACAAAGCCTTAACACTTGGGAATCTGAGACAGTAAGATTTCATCTGGTTTGAGGAAAACCTATGCTATATGTTAAATTCTTGAACTGGAAAAATGGCTCAGAAGATAAGGTGCTGGCTGTCAAGCCTGAGGACCTGAGTTCGATCCTAGGGTCCACAGAGTTGAAGAACCAGGTCTCACATGCTGTCCTCTGGCTTCCATACATATCCTGTAGCACAAAGACACCCACACCAGAATAAATGCATCAAAACAACATTTCAACTGGGGGCTAGAGAGGCGGCTGGGGGGTAGCGCACTAGCCCTGGCCTCTCCAGCAATCACTATCTGTCTCTGAGATCCCAGAACCAGCTGGAGTCTGCCCCCTGCCCCCACAACCAACTCCAGATGAAAGTCCTGAGCTTCTCCAAATGCCCCACCTCATCTCCTGAGGAATGTTCTTTTCCTTGTGGAGACAGCCAGGGTGGGTCCAAGTGTCTAGACAGCAGCCAAAGGGCAGCCACAGACACATGGCCCGTATGTGCCCTACTATTCCTGAGGTCGGTGAGCCATCCACACCCACTTGACAGCCATTCCGGTCACCACCATGAGACAACGAACGGACTCCTTTCCTGCCAGACCCTACTGCTCCTGCCCGAATGGTCCAGACAGGTTTGTACTGTTCATAACAGAAAAGGAGCAAGCAGACAGGACACACGCTCAGCGGCTGGCACACGCATGCATCTCTCTTCCTCCTCCCCTCTCCGGGTTAATTAATTACTTCTTTTTTTTTAAAGACAGGATTCTGTCTTTTGGGGGCTGAAGCACTAAACACTGAGAACCACAAGAGGGTTCACGGCCTGGATCACCACACTGGGAACCTCGGAGATAAATGGGGTGAAAAAGGGATAAGCCTTGTGGCCAACACATCACCCACGTCACATCCTGGCCACAGACTTCAACTCTATGAACCTCGGTGCCCTGGGATCAAAGCTCGGGCAGTGAAATGAAAACGACACTCAGGTAACTGTGTCAGAAGAGTGCCCTGGCAGGGTGCAGTCGTGCGCCCTTGTAATCCCAGCACTTGGGGACAGAAGTCAGGGACATCCAGAGTTCAAGGCCAGCCTTTGACACACAATGAATTCATAGTCAGTGTGGGTTACGTGAAACTCTTTCTTAAAAGCACACACACCTTTAATCCCAGCACTCGTCAAGTGGCTCAAGGCCTGCCTGATCTGCGAAGCTTCTCTCAAAATAATAACAACAATCATAATAATAGGCCAGACATAGTGGTGTACGGCTTTTATCCCAGCACTCCAGAAGCAGAGGCAAGCAGATCTATGAGTTCAAGGCCATCCTGGGCTACAGAATAAAATCCTGTCTCGATTAAAAAAAAAAAAAAAAGTTGTAGTAACCCAGAGCACATACCACTCTTGCAGGGAACACCCACATCCAGCAGCTCACAACTGCTTCCAACTCCAAGAGCCAGGGATCTGGAACCCTCGGCTGGCCTCCCAGGCGTCCACAATCACTTGCACATACCAAACACGGAAATACATATAAAACTTAAAATAAATGAATATTCTGAGAGAAAGATGTCCTGAAAACAGCAGTAGCCAGAGCAGTTTCTTCCCCACAAGGACAGCCACCAAAAGACTGACAGAAAGTCCCTTAGAAACGAGGGGGGTTCTCCCCTCAGATTCCCAGCAAAGCTAGGGCTTCTAATCACGTTCAACAGCACAAAGACCAACAGCCAGCAGGCTGAGCCACTGTGCAATGGAGGAACACACAGATGTGTGAACTCACACACACACACACACTTCCTAGATTCCAGTTGGCTCTGGGCAGCCATACAGAAAAGTTCACCAAGCTGGCTGGACACCTGTCTCCACACCCTCTTATGAGGGGCAAGAGCAAACACAGCCAGAAAGAACTCCCCGTCTCTGCTGTCTATCTAATCAGGGATGACACTTGGAAACACTTTCATGGTCGCACACCATTCTGAGCACTGTGTAAGCAAAAGTCATCTGAATTTTCCAGTCCCATTTAGAGAAAACTGAGTGGTAAAATAGAACTAGGTTCTGGCAGGGGCAAACTGGACTCAGGAAGGCTGGCTCCCTGTGCGCTGGGGACATAGTTGACATCGGGCGTGTCTCATATCTCATAACAACACAAGAGAGCACAGGCACAGGGAAGCAGAGGCAGGAAGGGTCACCCTCACTTGCTTGACAAGTCAACCTTGGATCTGCGAGACCCCACCTCAAAAAAATAAAACAAGCTCCAGGGCAAAGTGCCCCCTGCAAAAGCTTAGCAACCTATTAAAAAAAAAAAGCACTATGTAAAAAGCCAGAGGCAGGAGTGTGAGAGGATCAGCCCAGAGCACGGGCGAGGGTGGAGACAGGCAGCTCCAGGTTCAGTCAGACCATTGTCTCGCATATACGAGGTGGAAAGCAATACCAAGGTTTACCTTTGGCCTCAGGAAGCCACACACAGTCAAGCACAAGTGCACTTACACACGCGCGCACACACACCACACACAAAAACGAAAAAAATAAAAAGCTGCACCACCATGCGGGTCACACTTGGAGGTCAATGACCTAGGGAAAAGTGCTGTGTGCTTGGAGGACAGCAAGCAGATTAGCACAAGAACACGATGGGATTAATGACGGAGAAAACTCCTAGACAGCTAGAAGCATTGTTATTTTTCTTTAAACCTACGTGTGTGCATCTGAGCGTGCATATGCCGCATGTGTGCACCCCACCAGAAGCATGCTGGATCCCCAGCAGCAGACGCTATTGGCAGTGGTGAACAGTGGGTGCTGGGAACCAAACTCAGGTCCTCTGGAAGAAGAGCTACCACAAGCCCTAACCATTGAGTCATCTCTCCATCCCCCTTTACCTTGAGTGGGTCATGGTCTACTGAGTGCACACTTAACGGCCCTCACTAAACTGCAAATCAGGCTAAAAATACTCCAAAACCAGTACACGAAAGGCAAGCAGGGAAGCCAGCTTTCTCACTGCTGGAATGGATGAGCTATGGAAGGCCAGAGTGGTCCAGACGCTCACGGAAAGGAGCTGGGGGCTGGTGAGTGGGCTCAGTGGGTAGTCACTTGCTGTCAAAACTGGGGCTCTGAGTTTGGACCCACAACTCCAGCAAGCTGTCTCTGCCCTACCACCACATGTGGATAGCAGTACATGTATGTGGATGTACATATGCACACAAGTATTCAAAATGTTACTGGAGACAGACCCATGAACTCGTGTCTGACCGCCATGGACACAGAAAGGTGTGGGCACACATGCGCCAGACAGAGGTAGTAACTAACACCCATGCAATCTGCTTCTCTGTTAACTCAGAACCCGAGAGCACGTACCCCAGCGTGGATGAGCATCCCAGCACAGCTGGATCCTGGTTTCTAATACCACTGACCCAGAAAGGGCCTGAAGCAGAACACAAACATCATAAAGAGAGCCCATGATGATAGCGGCTGTCCTAGGGATCCCCGCGGCCAACACAAAGCACTCCGGGCCGTCCAACAGAAGCAATGCGTACCAAGTAGTGGTGCATGACCAAGAGTACAAAACTGATCTCTGGGTCCATGATAATATCAAGGAACAAAGAAACACATGAGACACAGCTCAGAAGTTAAGAGCATTGGTTCTTCCAGAGGCCCTAGGTTTAATTCCTAGCACCCACATGGCTCACAACCACCTATATAACTTCAGTTCCGGGGGCTCCAATTCCCTCTTCTGGCCCCTGTGGGCACCAGGCATATATGCACACAAACACCAATACACATAATTTTTTTTAAAATTAACCTATTTTTAAAACGAGATCGATGACATAGGGGAACAGTATCCTTATTGTGCAGAGTTCTAATATAGTCACTGTGCTCGTGGAGATGGACGAGGGACACAATCTCCTGCTCCTGGGATGTAGCTCAGTAATTTCCTTCCAAAGACTGCAGTGTGGGGACCGAGGGTGTGGCTCAGCATTAGCAAGTCCCAGGTTCCACTCCCAATACCACATAAACCTCACATGGCAGCACACGCCTGTAACCCCAGCACTTATCACCCTGGACTGCACAGCAAGTTTAAGGCCCGTGTGAGCTACACGAGTCTCTATCGGAAAAAAAAATTCTTTTAGGAGTACAATTTGGAAAATGTCAAGGTCATCAAAAATAAAGGTCTGAGAAACAGTTACTAAGGAGACGGTGCCATGTAGTGGCACAGTCACATTCTGGAATAGAAACGGGGCCTTCCCAGGACAGCTGAGGAACTCTGAACGCAGTGTGGGCTTTAGCGGATGAATTCAGAATATCTAGATATGGGGAAGAGGGGTAAAGTCGGGTGGGAGCCGTGCTATCTCCATGAGTTTTCTTTTGAAAAATCTAACTCTTAAAATGTACTTATTTTAAAAACAGAACTCAAAATGGCAGTTGACTTCTTCAGAACCAGCAGCCACCAAAAGCCTTTCTGGCAACATCTGAGAAGAATCTGTGTGATAAGAAGCAGGCTACCAGGACCCAGGGCAGCATGTTCCAGACAGACAGAGACACAAACTCCCAGGACAAACAGAAGGACACGGGGAACGAAGTCGGGAAAGTTGGGGCCGGGTGCTGCAGGAGCAAAGGAAGCGAAAGGGGCGGGTCACAGTGACTTCAGGCAGTAAGGGTGTTAGGAGGTCAGTGGAAGGATCACAAGATCTGGGAGGATAAGCACAAGTGAGGGTGTGTGCCTGTGCACACACGTGCGCAGGCGTGGAGGTCAGAGGTCAACTTCAGGTGTTACTCCTCAGGAGCTGTCCACCCATTGTGTTTCTCTGAAGAGGGTCTCACATTTAGATAGGATTTTTATGAGTGCTAGAGACTGACTCAGACCTTCAGCGAGCACTTTACCAGCTGAGCCATCTTCTCAGCCCTATAGGTGCTTTCTAGGAATGATCCTCAGTGCCCTGGGAAAGGCAGGTGGACACGGGTCATCCAGAGCTGGCAAGCAACAGAGAGGGGATAGCATTTAGTTATAAACTAGGGACCTCTTGTTGTATAATGACAGAAAATGTCTCCACAGTGGGCATGGCAGGACCCTGGTGGACTTTGCCAAGTTGGGGGGGGGGCACAACTGTGGACCTTCTGGAGGGGGTTTTGCTCTGCCTACCAAGGAGTCCATGAAATAGACAGCCTCAACACAGCCTACACTACCGACTTACCACCCATTAGAGACTCAATCTCGTAACCCGCAGGGTTACACCTCCCGCCTCAGAAGAGGACTGGACAGGCTCAGCACAAGAAGGTCCATGATGTCCCACAAGCTCCAAACTCACCATGCCAAACACAGCCCTAGGCGGGAGGAGCATGAGAGGTAAAGTAGCTCATACCTGGGCTTACAGTAATAAAAGGAGCCAGGCATGAGTGACGGTGCACACCTTTAACCCCAGCACTCAGAAGGCAGAGGCAGGTGGATTTCTGTGAGTTCAGAGCCAACAGGGTCTACAGAGCATATTCTAGGCCAGTCAGGGCTATAGTGAGACCCTGACTCTAAAAAGAAAAGGGAGGGACAAGACAAAGATGAAACCCAACACCACCCAGCCCCTCTCTAGAGGGTTCCTCACCCTCTCTACTCTATCACCTGTCTCATCGGTCAAATCCCAACAGCGGGGCTCCAAGGGGCTTCTCAGTCATGGTCAACTGCCCCCAAAGGTTTTGGTAGAAGGACCCCCCTGCTCCAGCTCTCTAGGCTCTTTGCCACCAGGAGCAATGAAATTCAGATGGCCTGCACATCCGGGGACAATGGAGACAAGGCACAGGGCAGTGAGCCTGCCTCCTTCTCCCTGCTCCCCAGCCAGCTCTCGGTGCCCACCTGACCCTTAGCTCGACCCAAATAATAAGGCTGTCTGGTTTTGGGGTTTTCTTTTTTTTAGCCCTGAAATGTTCTTTTCTTCCAGGTGCCTTTAGGAAGTCACATTTTATGACATCCTAGAAGGATCTGCACCAACCCTTCCTGCCAACCGGCCTGCAGCCCCTCCCACCTCCCAGAGAGAGCAGTGAGCTGCAGCACGGGAACAAAACAATGCAGTGGTTGGGCTATTCCAGCAAACAGTGCTCCAGTGAGCACCCAGAGCGCAAACAAATGCTCCCTTTGGGGTGCCCCACAAACTCTCCCACCGAGCAGCAAGGCGGACCCTGTCCACCGCAGGCTCCCAGCAAGCAGAGTAAACAGCAGAGCAGACACCACAGTTTGCTGAGTGCAGGCCCTGGCGTCCTCACTCTCTTGTTAAGGCTAACCAAGACCACCATTTTCCAATGAAGCCGGCCAGCTCCATCCCACTCCAGGGATTGCCCAGAGGCCCGCTGTTAAAATCACGAAGTCTGCCACAGCTGCAGACCCCAGTGGCTTCTGCAGGCAACATACCATTTAGACCCTTGATGCCTGTTAGAATCGCTCTAGGGAGAGGCACGCAGGCACCCTGGCCCAGACACACACCCCAAATTTACCACAGGGCAACTCCAGACAAGTCAGTGCACCTACACAGGCACAGCAGGGAGGAAAGACTGTCTCCAGAAATTAGGTTCATCCATCAAAGGCCCCTACAGCGCGACGGGTGTCACGCCCAGCGGCTCGAAGAACCACATTTCACCCCTCCACAACAACAAAAGAAATCCCACCCCTCCTGGAGAACTGAGCAGATAATCTGAGATTTTCACTCACCTTTGGAGCGAGTGGAAATGTCCATTCCCTCTTCCACCTCCTGTTCGGTTTTTATTTCCTCCTCAGCCAAGCTGAAATAGAACAAATTAGGTCTGTTTAGGGAGGCTGCTGACGGCCCCTGTGGGGGCAGCTGCTGGGGAGTCAGAGAGCAAACCCGCTTTCCCTCCAGACCCTCGTCGTGGGGGGGGGGGGGAGGCACACCTGATTTCAACCAAGTGTGAAGACGATGAACGGACTTCTTTAGAACACTAGAATGCTAAAAATACTTTTTGAAAAAGGCCAAATTAATATTTCAATTGTCATGCCATTCATTAGAAGATGAGAGGGGGAACACGTTTTTAGTTTTTGAACTCCAACAACCTACCCACTTCTAGCCTAAAGAACCCGGCCTTCAAATTAGCAAGTCTCTCATTGCTGACACTAGGGTGCCACGCAGGCAGGTTAGAGCCTGGGTACCCAGAATCCCTAACTCATGGCCTCCCCATCCTGAACCTAATAGCTCTCCGATGAGGCAGGAACATGAAAACAGACGTACTGGTTAAATTACAAGGTAGAAAAACATGGCCAGACTCCACCACCCTTTTTCCCAGGAATCAGGACCCCGGGGTCTCCAGGCAGCCTGAACCCCAGCAGGCATGGCTTCCTTCTGAACTGTGGCTAATTACACTCCAGCGCAGAAAGAGGAATGAGGAAGGATTATTTAAAAGACACAGGCTAAGTGGAGAGCTGGGATAAGAAAGGAAGGAGGCAGGCCCCCTTAGCAAGGAGGGCCTGTTGTCCAGAACCCTCTCTTCTCTGCTGGAACACAGGTTAGACAAGAGCAGGCCCTGTCATCTCTAACCCCTCCCCCCTCCAAGCCCCTAATACTTCAAAAGCCAAACCGAAGGAAATGCAGATTTGCTCTTATAGGTGTGCTAGAATGTTCCAGGCATTTCCGGATGCCACTTCTATGAGAAGCTATGCAATCATGGCTCAGTAAGAAGAAACGGATGCATCACCAACTGATGTGGCTGGAATTTTCCATTGGGAAGACTCGAAGGCCAGACAGGAAGAGAGCAGAGAAGACCGTCCTGTCTGTGTCCTGTGCTCTGTGTGAGTGACAAGGCAAAGGACGGCTCCAAAAGGCAGCCTCAGGCCTGGAAGCTCAGGGAAAGATGGAGTCGTGTTTGGGAGAGCTCCAGGTGTGTTGGGAGGGCAGAATTCAAAACAGGAACTAGGCAGAAAGAGAAAAGAAGGCTCGTGACAAGAGCTGAGAGTCCTCCACTTTAACTAGTTCCAAGAGAGAAAAGAGAGGGAGATAGTTTAGGTTTGAATTTAAATATTAACACAATACGCTTTGCACTGTGATATGGAGTCTTGGTAACGATGACATTTAGTCGGCATCTGTAGAAAAGACCAACGACAAAACCACCAAAGAAATGCTGACACGTTGTCACAGGTGATCCTCCACCAAAGAAACCAGCCTGCCAGACCTGAGCATGTCACCAAGGCGAAACAATACAGGGGACAGTGGAAGGTACAGTTTCTACTCCAGCTTCCTGGGAAAAGCAAACCCAACTCAGAAACCCTGCCTGAAATGCTGAGTATCTGCCCCAGGTGCGGCTGGAGGGGTGATTCCTGCAGCCAGCAGAGATGGGGTAGATGGTTAATCTCCAAAAGGACAACCTTAAACCTTGGTCTTTCAAAGCAACTAGAATTCTGCTCCCCTCTCCAGCATGAAGCATTTAAAACAGATCCCACCCATATTCTGAGGGGTCGGAACAGTGCTAGTCTATGCTCCAACTAAAACGTACGGGGGAGGGGGAGAAATAATTTCGACTCACAGAGAGCCCCCACCCCACCCCACAACAAAACCCCCTTGAAGGATTTCTATCATGATGGGAACATTGAAAGGTGTATTGATCAAGGCGGGAGGCCTGCTCTGGAGAGAACAATTATGTGGCTTGTAAGAGCCCAGAAGGGCTGAATACTTCAGGCGGGAGTGCGGCTGAGAAGCTAAGAAAATGCAAAGTAGTTTCTCGGAGTGGCTGTTTGCTGCTGAGTTTAGGATAATCAATTCTGAAACAGAAGTGGGGGGTAAACTGGTTTATCTTCCCTGGCATTACAAGTGACCGCCATAGTCACCTGACTTTAGCTACAGCCTCACCAGTTTTGAGCCTAGGATTTCCAGCACAATTGAAGAAAACCATCCTTTTCACAAAACAGCAAACCTTCCCTTCAGTCAGTGGCAACCCCCATCTGTGCAAGAACGTGCTCGCACATGCACACACACATGCACACTTGCACAAGTGCACAACTTGTATTTGACTAAATTGACATGGCAGTACCTGTGAATCTGAGAGGAAAAACAAACAAACAAAAACACTCCATTTACAAAAGCATAGACCAAAAAAACAAAATTAGTCATTTCGAATAAAATACAAAATTAGTCATTTAGACTAGCCACATGCAAGGGACTTCCTTTCACCTACAATCTTTGGTTTCTTATCTTTCCTTTTTTTTTTTTTCTTGTTCAATGTTAAGCACTAAGGGGATCATATCACAAGAGCTGATGAGAAAAGATTGATACCTTTCTAAATGCCCCCACTGATCCTGGGCAATTTAGTTTAAGAGCTGTTTGGAGATTGTGGGGTGGAAGTGGGGGGCGGGTAGCCAAATAACAATCTTTAGAGAGAAAACTGCAACGGGAGAAAATACTTTGAACTTTTGCCATTAACACGTTAAAAGTCCTAGCATGCACAGCCCCCCCCCCTTTCCTCGGCTGCTAGAACCCAACAACCCTGCTGATCATTTCAATCAACAAAGGAACAAGTCCTGCTTAGAAATTGACAATTCTATTTTTGTAAAGGTCTGATGGGGTGAATGGATGCATAAAGAACAGGGTTACAATAAGCAAACAGAGAAAAAAATGTATCAACTAGTTGCATACACTGTATACAGGCGACCATCGGCACTTAGGTTCATATTTACCCAAGTCACTCACTGGTGGATCCACAAACTGCTACAGAAAGAAGATACAACACCTGCAGACACAATCAACTCCATCTCCTTTTCCCTTCCCAAAAAAAATAAGACTCCCCCATACTCATTCTCTGAGCAAGAAATGCGGTCTTCCTTCTAAACCTACATGCACCAGGAGGAAAGGAGCAATTAAAAGTTGTATCCGCACTCCTGTCCATCCAGGAAGCCTTAAACCTTCTGATTATTAATTCTGAGGACTCAGGGCTGATCCGTAATTCCCAGGCATCTCACCCCTTCAACACTTCCCAAGGAGAGAGAGAAGAAAAAGCCTATCTATTTGACAGGGGGTGGGGGGGAAGCCTGGATGGATATACAATAGGCAGATCCTCCTTTTCCCAAGTGCCCTTAATACTTTGACTTTTACAACAATCTGTAACCCAGCTAGAACACATAACCAGCATGCACAAGAAGACCTTGCTGCCCCAGTCAGAAGATCACACAGCAATTCAGGAATCATGCATCATTCCCAAGCGCTTCTCTCAGGTTTTACTTTCATTCAAAAATACCAAAAGGGTCCAGGCTGTAAGAAATACTTAATACCCAAGGCACAGCATCCTCCTCCTCCATGTCACAACAGTCAGCATCAAAATGTAAAGGGGGGGGGGGGGAACAAAAGCAAAACAAAAGCAGGCATGCCCCTCTGAATCAGCAAATAATTTTCTTTAATTGGGGGAGGGGGGACGGTTAGCAAAGCGCTTTCTATAATCACTCACCTAAAACGGGCAGTCATCGGAGCTAAGCTATTTATGCAGGATTCTTAAAATGGCGGCTGGCAACAGTGCCTCATTCCTGTATTGGAGCTAAAATGGTAGCAGTTTGTTCAATAGCTGAGCTCATGTTTAAGGAGCCCTGCTAGTTCCAAAGCTGCCTTCATAAACATCAGAACTAGAAAACGCTCCACCAAAGGACACCAACAATCCAGCGTTTGAAGAAGAATAAAAAAAAAAAAAAAAAGAAAAAGGGAAAAAAAACAACAAACTGCAGTCAGTGGCAGGAGTTAGTGAAGTCACAGGTTCCTAAGGAAAAGCCAGCCTTCCCTTTCAGGCGCTCAGCCTTCCTCGGGAGACTGTGCTGAGGCCCCCTTGCCCTGCACTGAGGTGGGTGGAAGGTTAGGAATTATGCAGCCCCCTGGCATAATGTGGAGACAGACAGGTGTCTCCGCGCGCAGATCTGTCCTAGAGAGCAAGCTGCAGGGGAGGAAGCTCATGCCCTTCCGAGTCCAGAGCAGCACAGCTCAACATCCCTTCTCTCCAGGTAAAACAGCAGGCATAGGAGACGCAGAGCGACAGGGCTGCACTTCTGTCTGAGGCCAAGCTGAAAATTCAGAATGATGGTGAGCCTAAAAACTGCCACCAAATACAGCAGCCACCCCTGCTAACAGGGATCACCAAAGACAGACCCCTCGGGTCTACAAAGGAGGAACCCTAGTCCACAGAAGACGACTCTCACAAATGAGGCTTCCGTCCACCTCCCCCCACGGGGCCTGGGAGGTAGCAATGCATTTTTGCAAAGCCCCCTTCACAGGCCGAACTATTAATAATAGCGTCATGGTGGCCAATGTCATTGACTGCTAAGGTCTAAGAGCTACAGGATTCCTCCAACGCTGGGAGCAGGGAGTTTCAAGGTGACAGTTTTTCAGCTCCTAGGGAGAAAGGAGGGCACCATGCCCGTGGCTGAGCCGGGCGAGGCCGGGCCGCTGGCTGGGAGCCGGTCTGCAGGTAGGAGACCCGGGTAGGAAGGGCCGGCCTGGCAGCAGGCAGGCTGCAGAGCTGGCAGGGCCTCCCTGTTTGTCTGTAAGGAAAACAGAACCGAGGGGGGAAGGGCAAGCAGAGCCCAGCAACCTGAGGCCAAGGGTGACTCCTGACTTGCTTTTGCATTTGAAGAAAAACCGTGAAGGCTTCTAAACCCCATTACTGCCTTTTACTTCTCAGCCTTGGGGCTGGGCCCCTTGAATGTGTCTTCTCAGGGTCAACCAAAGGCAAAGAGATCCAGGAGCTAGCAACGTGTGCCTCGGCCAGAGGAGCCAGGAGGAAAAAGAAAGCAAACAGAAACAAAAAAGATCACACATTTGACTAAACTGGACTTTCCAAACATACCTTGCCTGTGGGTCACCAGCACCCAATCTTCTATGACCCCCCCCCCACATTCAACCTTTTCTTTAAGACCTGATGCACTGGCTCTCTGAAAGAAAGGGAGAGCTATTGTTTTCACCCCTACTTTATAATCCAAGGGACCTCTTGCTTGCTTTCTAACTCAAATCATTTTGAGCGTTGATTATAAAAGTCACTAGACTTCTGCAATGTTCTTGGCTCTACAATTAGAAGAAACCCTGAAGAAAGTTTACTGAGTGATTATATGTAATTAATTCCTAGTTAAGAGTCAGCACTGGCCATTTTCTGGAGCTAATAAAAGCAGTTACTCCCCTCCCCCCACGTGAATGCCACTTCATCTCCCGAAGCAGAATGGTGTACCCATCCTGGAAGGTCTTAAAGGGGCGAAGGGAGGGGAGAGAGCGGAGGGAGGGAGGCCGAGGGAGAGAGAGAGCGAGAGACAGAGAAGGAGGGGCAGAGAAGGAAAGATGGAGGGGGGGAGAGAAAGAGAGAGATCAAAAGCTCCAGTGTCTGTATTTGCTCCCTGCAGCTGTAAATCCTCTTTGGGGACCAAGGAGGCAGAAGGGAAGGGAAAGCAGCCCCTCAAGTCTGTTTTCCCTCTGCAATTTGCACAAGTGTTGAACCTTCCACCTTGATGAGGAGAAGCAAGGTGGGGGATGGGGAATCCTAGGGATGGAATGGAGGATCTCTTCAGCTTGGCCACCTGCTTTCCTAAAAGGAACAAAAAAAAAAAGAGTAGAAATTTCCAGAAGTCCTATACTCAGGCCACTGCAATTGTCAATCTTTAACCTTTTCCCAAAATCTATTGGTTTAAGAGTGCAGGGGAAAAAAGGAACCCCATTGGGCTAGTCTGTGAGCCAGCACTGAGGTCCCAGAGTCCAACTGCAATGCAGTAATTTTTTTTTTTATTCTCCCTTTAGTAACTGGAAAAGAATGCTACTTCGAAAGCAATTAACTTTTTACCAACCCGGGCATGGTGGTGGCCATGAGGAAAATTGGGCAGCTTGAGCCAGGGTTAGGAAATTGGCTGGGGTTCACATTCACAAACAGACCCTGGCTTTCCAAACCTGTGGGAGCCATTTGAATGCAAGCTTTCGGAGGACAATTGCTTTGCCCTCAAGTTTCCTTCCAGCCTGACAAGTTATGCAAATACTGAAAGAGGCAAACCAGAAGGCTTCTGATTAGCCACTGGTTCTGGGGAAGGCCACAAGAACCTCAGGTTGTAATTTCCATTTACAGCACCGAGATAAGAAGAAAGGGAGTAGCAGAACTTGTGTGGGCCAGTGGCACCGGTCAGAACATTACACCCCATCTGTCTTTTTGCTTCAGAGACGCTGGCCTGCCTCACACAGACTGCCCAGTTCATAATTTCATCCCGATCTCTTTACTAAATGAACCTTTCCCAACTGATGTCAAAGGGTGAGTTGCTTGAACACTGAAAGAGAAAGATTAGTGCCCTGCGAAGTTGCTCTGAGACCACCACTGCACACTGGGGCCGCACTTCCATGCAGGGTGCATGGATCTCAAAGCTGGAAATAAGTGTTGTGAGCTTCCAGGCAGACCCTGGAGATACATGCTAAGAGAAAAGTCGACTTTTATCACTTTAAGATTCTAACTGCACCCTTAGAATTAAGGCGAATGAAAAGCCAGCATGCACAGAGAAGTGTGGAGCACGCTTGGGCGGTGTGGGGGTGGGGGCTAAAACTGGTGGTCAGTGAGTCCTAAACCAAACCTAGTTTGGGAGTGGAGAAGATTCTGTACTAGATGTAAACACCGTAAGTTACATATGGCAACACAAGGCACCCTCAGGTACATATCCCCGTGGGGGTGGGGGGGGCTCTGGAACCCCTAAGAACAAACAGTTTTGTCCACACCTCACAAGCAGGCCACCTACCCAGAGTTCAGAAGAGCCAGACACAATTCCAGGTCTAGCTGCCAGTCACAAGGAACCCAGCAATTCCTCCCCAGCTGAGGGTAAACAGGAAGTGAGACCTGCAGCCCTAACTGCAGATTAGCAGGAACAACAGTGGACTTAAGCCATCACCTCAACTCAAGGCACTCTTTAGAAGCCACCTCCCCCACATTACAACAGACCCCAAATGTTCACCGAACTCTTGCTACACGGCCAGAGGAGATGGATTGCTTTACTTACCCAACATACGTTCAAGCAACCGTCCCACTTTTCCAGTTAGGAAGAGAGAACGAGCTGGCAGGTTTGGGACTTGACCAAAAAGGAAAATTTTTTGTAAACAGTTACATGGTATTATTAAAAACGCACACCACCACCACCACCACTACCACAGCCCAGCAACTGGATATGAGATGCTGTCATGAGCCTCAGGTATGTCCTCTAAACTGTATAACAGAGGCCAGAAGATGATATAATGGTTAAAAAAAAAAAAAGAGGGGCAAGAAAACAAGGATAAAAGAAACATTAGCCCATGGAAAATCATGCAAGAGTAGAAAGCTAAAGGAGTCAGAGTCCTCCCAGGTTTTTTTTTCCTGCAGGATGTTATTCAAAAATCTCTCCCTATTCCCCACTCCCACCCCACCCCCCAGGCACCAACCCTACTCCCAAAACTCCCTCAAAGGCTAGAAAACACTTTGAGAACCATTTGCTGGCTGTAGGCTGACTTGAAGAACACTCTGTACCAAAGCTAAGTCAGGAAAAAAAAAAAAGACTGAACAATGTCGTTGTTAAGTGTGAAACACAGTGGAGGAAGAGGAGCGTCCACACGCCACCACCCACCTAGGCCCAGGAGCCAGCCTGGCTCCCTGAGCGCAGCTCTTGCTCAGGCCTGGGTTCTGTTGCAAACAAACACACATCCTCTCTTGCCAGAACTTAGCCCAGCCTTTCCCAGAACCTCTCTGGAGAAGCAGGCTTGCTAGTTCTGCTATCTGCCACACACAGTCCTGAGCAGGGCTGGGAGAGGACCTTCGGGCTTACCTTCCATTTTCTTCCCCCAGCAGGCCTGTGACAGAGCAGACAATAGTGCAGGGGTGGGGGTGGGGGGGACTGTTCAGAGAGGGAGAGAGGGAGAGGAAGGGAGAGGGGGGAAAAAAAAGAAGGGGAAATAAAATAATAGCTACTCTTTTGGCACACCAGGATCTAGCTTCAAAGTATTCCAGAAATTCTATGTCCTGGACAGAGTAAAGTGTCCCAGGCCCTCACCAGCCTGTAAAATCAAGCTGTGGCTAATGGCTACTTAGCCATGTGACCCAAGAAAGGAAAAAAAAATCTCTCTAAACAGTCCCAAGTTAGCCTAAGTGCTCTGGGGGGGTGAGTGTGGCCCAGCCAGACTACAGAGAAATCACACTGCTAGTCCACAAGTCGCATGGCTCAGAGGGAGGGGGGAAAAGATGGTTAAAAAGGCGAGCTTACCTCTGTGGATGCATTGTTAACTGTGTAATGTCAATACTTATAAAACATGGAGGACAGGCTCCTAGTTCTCACAGAAAAAGGGTTTGGCACTTCGGCTGATGATCTGGCCGCCTAATAAAAGCTCATCCCCGATTGGCTGCCCCGGCAAATCGGAGTGTAAAGCCGCCGCGGATTGGCTGAAACACTTCCTGAGCGATTATCTTTGTGAGGCTCGGGTGAGCAAGAGCCATCCTGTGCATAGAAAAAGACAGGCCAAGCTAGGCCTTTTGCAGGAAGAAAAACTTGGGAAAGGGGCCCCCGCACGCACTTCTCCCACACCCTGGCGAGATTTCCCGGTCCTGGCAAACCTGCGCAGCCAGCCTGACCTGCTCCAGCGAAGCCTGAGGCCAGGATGCCACTGGGAAGAGCCCTTTTGGGGTGGGCTGGAGGGCTCAGCCACACCTGCCCCCACACAGAAGTCCTTTTCTAAGGATCCAAGCGGGCCGTTTTCTAGAACAAGCTAGCTTGAGAGGGTCTCAAAGGAGAAAGTCGAGCTGAGGGCTGGAAAGCCCCAGGGAGACACGAGCAAGAGGGGCAAGGCCAGATGCAGGCCTCTGAGGGGCTGGGAAGGGGAAACAGGCGCCCAAGGGAGGCCCCCAACAAATCAGCAAGGGGCAGCCAGGTTCCTGAAAGCTGAGGAGCCGCTGCTGTGGGGAGGAGTGGTCAAGTTTGCCTAGTCATGGTCAAAGTGCCTGTTGGAGAAAGCAGGCCCACAGAGCCATTTGCAAGGCTGGGAGTCTACAACCTCTCACCACCTCCTGGCTGTCCTCAAAGAAAAACCAAGAGGGTCTCTCTGTCAAGATGGCAAGTGGGGGAACCCTCCCCAAGCTTACCCTAAGAAAAGCCAAAAGCGTTGCTAGCAAGCCACATGCCTCCAACTACAGACCTCCCTTCCCAGCTCCCTCCCCCACCGATGAGGCCTGCTAAACCTGTCAGTTAAACAAAAATCTGACTTCCGTATTAGTCTGTGATGCCTTCAGCTTCCTGCCTGTTAACCCTCTCTCGGACTCTGGGCCTCGCTGGGAAAAACTAGGCCCTGAGATTGCAGAAAAGACCTGTGGAAAAATACCAGCTGCAGCTCTCCGGGCAGATGCAGAGAGAGAGAGAGAGAAAGAGGGAGAGAGAGCACTAACTGCTGTCTCGCCTCTGCTTCCCAAGGAGGCGTGGACCTTCTGAATCCAGGGCATACAGGCAGTGTCTGAGAAGCCATTTAAATCCAGAGGGACAGAGAAAGATGTCAAACCCGGCCAGGAAACAAGAACGTCCATTATAGTCAGGCCTGCACACCCACAGGTTAGCCCTTTCTGCCACAATCGCCCCTGTATGTGTGTTCTGGGGGGGAACTGGGCCCTGTTTGGTGGGCAGACAAATCCCCTGGGCTTCATAAGGGTTCTTGCTTCAATTTATTTCCACAGAGAACTGCTTCTTCTCGTCCCCTAAGGCAGATGGAAAGGCGATTTCACACACAGCCTCACACTTGGCAATTCCCCCCACCCCCTGAATCCCTGGCTCTACTCCCCAGTAAAATATTAACTAGTTTCTCAGCCCTGCTTATAATTCCGCTCCTTTCAGTAGTGCTGGGTGGGAGGCCAACGTCTGTTTCTTCCTAAAAGGTGCGTTTGTAGAAAAGGCAAAGAGAAGAGTCTTAGACTGACCAAGCCTCTCTCCTATTCTTTAGTTATTTTTTAAACAATGTCCTTAATTAACAAAATATTTAAAAAAAACACAGAAGCTAAATAAACACCTTTCTTTGGGGGCTGGAGTTGGTTCAGCCAGACACCAGGAGGTGGACCCAGGAAGCAATAAAATCTCCCCTCGGCGACTGAAATTAGGACTCGTTCCTGCCCCCCACCATTCCTCAAATAAGAGTGGAGCTGTTCGCTTGCTCTCCCTGCCCCCCAAGGACAACAGATGCCCAGCAGGCCAGCATGCCTTCTCCCTGGCTGCGGATCTGCTATCAGGATCCAGACCCAGCCAGGAATCTAAACACACTACTGCAGGAAAGAGCCCTGGCTTTGGAAACAAGACAGGATTTTGTTGTTTTAACGGGCTGAGGCCAAGACTCAGAGAGGACGTCTCCAAAGCCACGAGGCCTGACAAAGGCACTCAGGACAACAGGCCAGGCCTCACCCCGAGGGAGGAGTCAGCTCTGACTGGGGAGGGAACCCTGACTGGGACCAAATGGGGAACCAGAGGCCTAATCCGGGCACATTCTCCTCTCCCTCCCATTCATGTGGCCGCTGCCTCCACCACTGCTCACATGAAATATTGCTTTAGGGAAATAAACACCAACGGGGCTGCTGACAGAGCTCATGGGCTCCTAACTTCACAACTGGAGAAGGAAATACACACGCAGTGGAGTGTTCATGGATACCCTGGGTTAGAGCTTGGTGCATAAGTAATTGCAGCACACACACACACACACCCTCTCCCTTCTCTATCCCTCCCTCTCTCCCTGCTTCTGATCACTTGAACTGTTTTCTGGGGTAAAGAGCAGGAAGCTGACGCCTGCTGGCGACCTACTGGGAGAGCTTTGTTTGAGGAACGCCGCTGCCATTCAGGCTTGGCTGAGGTTATCTGGGAAATGTAACTGGGCTGGAGGCAAAGGTAGGAAGCAGACAGGACTCTGGGAAGGACACAGATTGAGGAGGACCTGAGACCCGCCCACCCGCCAAGGCTGATCTGGGGCTAGATGGAATGCGGCTGATAGGCAAGGAACAGAAAACACTTCTGAAGGCCTCTCTGCTGGGCTGCCACGTCAGGGCAAGGATTGGCTACAGAGCTTGAACTGGGCCCAGAGAAGCCACGTGCAGCTAGGGTCACACAGCTAGCAGGTGCCTCTTTTTGACTTCCAACCCAAGAGTAGCCCTGGATTACTTTGGCCTCTGGAAAAAGACACGGAAGTGAGGCTGAACTGAGGCTGCAATGGCGGGCCCTTTTCCTTTCTCTAGCAGCTGAGAGCATGGGCTGCTCTTCCGGAGGACCTGGGTTCAATTCCCAGCACCGGTGTGGCAGCTCACAACAATCTGTACCTCCAGTTCCAGGGGATCTGACACCCTCACACAGACACACACATAGGCAACACACCAATGCACATGAAATAAAAATAAATTAAAAAGAGTGAGAGAGCGCCCTTAAGTGGGCTTTGAATTCTGAGCAACAGAGCTGGGAGCCATTGAACTGAACGGATGCAACCGCCCATTACAGCTGAGGCCCAGGGCAAGCCCAAGCCCCCTTTCCCGTACAATCCTCCTGCTAGATTGCCACCTCGAATGGGGCTTCTTTAGTTCTTAAAATCTGTGCATTCTGACAGACGCAATTTTGTCTCCCAACCTAGGTGACAACTGGAGACTTCTGGGCTGTCACAACTGAAGAGCTGGCCACTGACAGCCAGTGAGGAGAAACCAGAGACACAGTAAAAAAAAAAAGGCCTGTGGACCGCCCCGCCCCCCCGTGCCCCCCCCCCCCCGCGCCGGCAAGTGTGAGAGACCCAGAGTGCACTTGGTGCTGAGGTTGGGAGTCCACAACAATGCAAGGGAAGGGGAAAAAAATCAACAACCGTCAGTCACACTTCTGCATCAAAAATCCAGCAGAGGCCTAGACAAGCTCGCTCCTCGGTGATATTAATAAATAATGAGCTAATAAGACGATATTAAAGCCTGTCTCTTTCACTAAGCCTGGTGGTGCAGGCCTGTAATCCCAGCTCCTGGGTGGAGTGAGGGGCTGAATTAGAAGGATGAAAAGTCTGGAAGCAGCCTTGAGCATCATGGAGGGCCGGCTGGGTGACTTAGAGAGACCTTGTCTCAGAATACAACTAGAAAGAAGCTTGTGCACGTAGCTCATTGCCGCTGCGCTTACAAGGTCAGAATCCGGCTTCTGGGAAGCCATGTGGTGTCAAGACAGCTAGCCTTGGAGGAGGGGAAGGGCTGGCTGGTCCACCTTCCCTCCCTCTCCAGCGCCTCACTTAGCAGAGGCCAGGCCTCGCTGAGATGTTCTCAAAGCCTCTGGCCAGCAGCCAGGCAGCAGGAGGAGGAGCGGCCTGTGCAAGCTGCATCCCAAGATAGCTTAGGCAGTGACTAGGGAACAGGCGCCCTGGACTTATCTGCCTTGGGCAAGAAGGCAGGCAGCAGGCTTCTTGTCTGTTATGGGAAATGATGGGGTCTGAGGCAGGGGTGGTGTTTAAAATACCTCAGTTTTGTGTTGTTTCTCTTTGGCCAATTAGAACTGAAGCTAACCTTGGGGACAATGACAGCAGGCTCACCTTCAAGGATGAAACTGACCGCAGCCTGTTACAGCCACAAACAGGCAGCCAGGACTCGTCCCTCCCTTGGACAAGATGTCTGCCCCAGAAGGAGGAGTATGTGTGTGTGCATGAGCGTGCGTGCATGCGTGTGCATGTGCTTGTGCCTGTGTGTGGTTTTACTTCTCTCTAGAAGGGACTGGCAGAATTAGAGGGATGGCGAGAGGAATCCAAAGGGTTGGGGCAAAGGGCAGGTGGTAGGTTGAACAGCCTGTGCCCCATCAGGCAGATGGCCGACAACACAGGTGTGGTATGTGTGTCTGTGAACAGCGCAGGATCAGACAAAGGAGGGTTATTTGGTGTTACCCAAACCTGCTTTTCTGCCGTCCCAGTGGCTTTACTGTTTGTCTCTCCTTCCCACTAGACCATCGGTTTTCAATGGAGGAAAACATTTGCCTCCCAAAGGCCATGTGGTAATAATCTCTGGAGAGGTTCTGGATTGTCGCATCTAGGAGCTGAGGGTGGATATGCTCCAGGGATCTAATAGGGGGAGTCCAAGGGCACTGAACCACATCCTATACTGCACAGGATGGCTTCAACGTCAGCAGGATTGAAGCTGGGGTCCTATACTGATGTGGGGGTTTCACTAAGCTCAAACCTGCCTCTGAATCCTTCCCCATGGTGCCCCAAATCAAACCTAGTGACAACCCCAGATTATTAAAGCTCTATAAACCATCATCTACCCATGGGGTATAACAGGCATAAAAAAAAAAAAGCCCTAAATCCCATCCCCAAGTACCACAAACAAAACAATAGGGCCAGGAGTGGTAACGCACACTTTTAATTCCAGCATTAGGGAGGCAGAAGCTGGCAGACGGACCTCTGTGAGTTTGAGGCTAGATTGGTCTGCATAGCAAGTTCTAAGACAGCCAAGGCTACATAGAGAGAGCCTGTCTCAAATAAATAAATAAATGGATGAATAAATGAATGAGGAGGCACCTGCCAGTCTCCTACCAAAACCTTTGCTCCAGTCCTTGCAAATTCAGAGAATGTATGCTCACCACATAACCACCCAGGGTGCCAGCAACTATTGTCCAGTCCCTGTCCCTCCTCAAAACGTCACGATTCCCTCCCTGATTCTCATCCCTCTAAGAGCAAAAGCCACGTCTCACAACTGACTGAGCAGCCATCCTCACCAGCTGGGTACCATTCCCATCTCTGGTTCCAGCTCCTTCCTCCTTCCGCGGCTCACTCCACTCGGCATGCCCATCTGTTCTTTCTGCCTGCTAGCAAATCCGGCGCCCTTCCTCTGGCCTTTGCCCTTGGTCTCCAGCCCTGCCCTGTCCCTCCTCCCTTCAGCCCGTCTCTCGGCTCCCCCAATCCACCTCAAAACACTAAGCCATTTCCTCCTCTGGACCCCTACATGTCCATCTCTTCCTTCCTTCCTTCTGGCTTCAGAAAGAACTCCTCCAAATCCTGGTTGTGGGAGAGCATGTCTCAATTACTTCATTTGGGAGGCTGAGTTCAAGGCCAGCCTAGGCTACATAGCAAGATCATAGCAAAAAAGGTTGTGGATTTAGCTCAGTGGTAGAATAGTCCCTGGGTCTGTCCTCAGCACAGCAAAAATACAAAAGAAAGGATTCTGGGCAGATAAACATTCAGGTTCTGACTCTCTCCCACCCCACCCCCACCCCTCAGCTCAACCAGGGCCCTGTTTGTCTGCACCCTTCACTCTTTTCCTTTCTTCCCCACATCAAGAGACAGAAGGGCGGCACAGCGGTTGAATGTGTGGCTGGCGGCTGTGAATCCCAGCTGCTCCACTCACCGGCTGCAGGGCCTTGTCCAAGGTCCACAATTCTCCCTGCCTAGATTTCCTCATCTACCCAGGGAGCGGTCCTCACAACACCCACCCAGAAGCCTGAATGCACCCTCCCATGGACCACTGTGGCTAAGGCACAAAGCAGCCCAAGTCCGGTTTCCTAGCCTCAGAATTTCCCTCCAGCCAGCAAGAGAGCTCAGGAGATGAGGTCTTTGCAGGAAGCCTGACAAACTGCCTTCAGTTCCCAGGATCAAATGATGGGAACACATGCATGCCTGCACACACACACACACACACACACACACACACACACACTTAAAAAAAATAATAAAATTTCGCCACGTGGTGGTGGCACAATCCTTTAATCCCAGCACTTGAAGGGGGGGGGGGGGAACAGTCGGTGAGGCAGAGGCCAGCCTGGTCTATAGAGTGAATGAATTCCCAGACAGCCAGGACCACCCTGTCTTGGAAAAACCTAGCTAGATGATGGATGGATGGATGGATGGATGGATGGATGGATGGATGGATGGATGGAATCTTGGGGGGGGGGGACTTTCCCTATATGAATGTCCGAAGAGATGGCTCAGCACCTAAGGGTGCTTGCTGCCAAGACTAGTAACCTGAATCTGATCCCTAGGACCCACATGGTAGAAGAAAACTACACCAACACTTATTTTATTTGTCCTCTGGCCTCTAGCCTTGGCATGTATGGTCCCACACAGTCACACAAAAATAATAAAGCCGGGCAATGGTGGCGCACGCCTTTAATCCCAGCACTTGGGAGGCAGAGGCAGGCGGATCTCTGTGAGTTCGAGGCCAGCCTGGTCTACAAGAGCTAGTTCCAGGACAGGAACCAAAAGCTACTGAGAAACCCTGTCTCGAAAAATCAAAAAAAAAAAGTAATAAAATGGATTTTTTAAGTCTTTTTAATTTACTGGAAGCTGGTGAGGTAGGTCAGTGGGTAATGTCAGCTGCCATCAAGCCATGAGCTGAGCTCACTCCTCGGGACCTACTTGGTAGCAAGCAAGAACAGGCTCTTATAAACTGTCCTCTGATCTGTGCTTGTATGTCACGGTACACACACACACTATAAGTAAAAATATAATTTCAAAATTTGATATGGGAGTCAGGCGGTGGTGGTGCACACCTTTTATCCCAGCACTCAGGAGGCAGAGGCAGACGGATCTCTGAGTTCAAGGAAAAGAAAAAAAAGAAAATTTAAAAAAAATAAACAAAACAATCACGTCAATAACTTCATTCCTAGCCAGAGAAGATTCCAACCACACAGGGCTAACCTCTCCCCGGCTGGAGGACATGCTTGCTGGTCTACATGCAGCCGCAGATAGACACAGCGTGCCCCAGCCTGTTAGTGCCAGGCCTGCTGTGTGTCTGCTGATCCCGCTTGGAAGAAGCTAACAGCTGAACAAAGAGGCAATGAAGGAATAAAGAAATCCACGCACATGATAAAACGTCAAATTGAGGCAGACCACTGGAAAGAGGAATAGGGGACAAAGATAGGAATGACATGTGGGAAGGGGCTTCTCTAGAAGCATAGCACTGTTTCCAAGAAGCCTGGGCCACTGGCGCCGAAAATGGGCACAGGAAACATATACAAAAGCCTCCTGAGGTGGGGGTGAGCCTGGCAGATCAACTCTCATGCAGTAAGTGAGGTTCTGAGGGCCTTGCTTGGAGGCCTGATCACTGTGTCAGCTGTTCATCTTGACTGAGACAAAGTATCCCAAGACATCCTTTGCTTCCCATCCCCACTCCCCTCCACATCCAGTCTGCACCACCGCTGTTTCTAGTGCCAGTGAAAATCCCATGGAAGAAACAAAAAGTCTGGGGATGGGGCTCAGTACTGCAGAGCTTGCCCAGCAGGCCCAGAGAACCTAATCCCAGCACTACAGAAACCAGACATGGTGCTAAATGCTTGTAATCCCAGCATTTGGGAGACGGATTCAGAGGATCGGGAATTTATAGTCATCCTGGATACGCTGCGAGTTCAAGGCCAGCCTGGGCCATGAGAGACCCTGCCAAGGAAGAAAGAGAGGAGGGAGGAAGAGAACAATGGACATGTATACACAGGACTTTAGCTCCTCCTTAAGCCTGGCTCTGGTGCTTTCTGCCAGCTGCAGAATCCCAAATAATGTCCCTGGTTCATCTGGGATCACAAGTATCATAGGGCTGTCTGGAAGACGAGACAAATAACAGGATGCGGACATCTGTCTACTCCCAGCGAGCACAGAGATGTTCCAGCATCAGCATCGTCACTGCTGTTGCTGTTCTCACAGAACCCTCAGCAGTACTCCACCGCTCCAGTGAAGATGATGCCCTCAGTGACCCCCGCATCCTCTGACTCCAGACCTCATCTTCCTGCTGCTCCCAGAGACAGACACCAGGCTGCATTCCCCTGTCTTCCCCAGGTCCTCCTGATGAACCAAAACCCAGCTCTCCAATCCTGAGAGCCTTTCCAACCTGACTCCCACCTGGAAAGCCTTCTTGGTTCCAGAAACCTACGGTGAGAAACACATGGCCTTGCAGGTGCGATATTGCCAAGTCCCTGATTCCTGGAACCCGATAGCTAACAAGTCACAGCCAGTATCCTCCTGCCTGCCCAGAAGCAACTCTGGGGCAGGATCTCTCCCCACTCAACCCTGATCTCTCACCCTCAGCCTTCAAGGCAGTCCTAGGCTCCTGTTTTCCACCACCCCCATTGCTGCAGCAGGCACCAGGGGAGTGCCGCCTGTCCCCACGCCCTGCTAATCTGTGCTCCCTTACTCTCGAGGCACCTGGGGGACACTGCTTCAGTTCTCTGAGTCAGCACACAAATGAAGCCTGGCCAGCAGCCATGGGGGATCCTAGCCACAAGGTGACATGTTGCCTGTCTGCTCAAAACTTCCTAAGCAATCAGGTTTGAGGATGCAGGCCTGTGCTTCCCCTCACTTAGGAGGCAAGCCTGGACAACATAGCCAAATCCTGTCTCAAAAGAGAAATAGGGGGGCTGGAGAGATGGCTCAGTGGTTAAGAGCATTGTCTGCTCTTCCAAAGGTCCTGAGTTCGATTCCCAGCAACCACATGGTGGCTCACAACCATCTCTAATGGAGTCTGGTGCCCTCTTCTGGCCTGCAGGCATACACACAGATGGAAAAAAAAAAGAAATAGGGCTCGGAGTGAGGTGTGGCGGCATGGTGGGCACACACCTGTGGCGCCTGCATTCAGAGAAAATTGGAGAAAAGATCAATTCGAGCTGATCTGAGAGTATATGAGTTCAAGGCCGCTCTGGGCTGCAGGAGACTGCCCGGAACAGATGTGTCCACCTGTGATAGCTTGTGGCTGCTGTTGTGTGCCCACAGGAGGCCAGGCACCTGCAGAGACAGATGGCTCACAGCATCTAAAATATTTACCGGATGGGCAGGAGAGGCAGCTCCGTGTTTGGAAAGCACTGGATGCTCTGGCAGAGGATACAGGTTTGGTTCTCAGCACCCATGTGGTGGCTCACAACTTTCTGTAATTCCAGTTCCAGGAGATCTGACACCGTCTTTTGGCCTCCATGGGTACCAGGCAAGCAGTGGTGTAAACACACATGCAGGCAAACACTCAAATACATAAAGCAAAGCATAAGGCAGTTGGGGTAGTGCATGCCTGTAAAGAGGCAAAGGCAAGAGGATCACAAGTTTGAGGCCAGCCTGAGCTACACGTTTATCTGTGAGTTTAAGGCCAGCCTGGGTTACAGAGCAAGTAGAGCAGACCAACCCCATGGTGGACCCTGTCTCAAATAAAATAAATCTTGTCAGACACGGTCATGCTCACCTTTAATTCCAGCACTCAGAAGGCAGTGGCAGGTGGGTCTCTGTGAATTTAAGGCTAGCCTGGTCTATCTAATGAATTCCAGGTCAGCCTGAGCTACATAATTAAGGCTGTCTTTAAAAGAACAAACACGCTGGCCAGCACCTTCCCCAGGCTCTGGCTGGCCAGCACCTCCCCCATGCTCAGGTTAGCCAGCAACTTCCTGCCTCCTTCCTTACTCAGCTCTCAACCTCCCCACTTCAGGCCCTGAGACCCTGCTCTACCCCCACCCCCTGCACCACCACCACATTCCCACAGCTCAGGTCCCACATTTCTGAGCCACCCCCGCGCCTAAGGAAAGGCATGCTCTCCTAGAGCCTCTCTCTCTCTCTCTCTCTCTCTCTCTCTCTCTCTCTCTCTCTCTCTCTGCAATTTTGAAATCATGAACAAAAACAAAGAATTGTGTCTCCCGTTTGCCTTGTCCCCAGTGTTGGCACAGGCCTGGGGCATCGTAGTTGATCAATAAATAATTTGCCTGTGAACGGCAGCTTCTTCTTGAATGGTTTCTATGTAAAATGTCTGTCCCGTACGTCAATCCTGGCACCTTCTGGCTTAGAGATGACTGTGAACCATACAAGATTATCTCTTGTACATCAAATAAATATTCCTCTGCCTCCCGTTTGATAGCTTCATTCACCCTATCAACTTTTGTGGGGAGGGTCCCAAAGTGGATCTACTGTCTCCTGAAAATACCTCCCGTCATACCAGAACCTTTGTTCCTTTTGCTTCAGATCCAGGACCAAAGGCCACCTCCTCCAGGGGCCCTCTAGGGTCTCCTCGCTGACATTTTCATTTCTTTCCTGGCATTTAGCACCTTTTAAAACTGTCTGTGGGGCTTGTTTTCTGGGACAGGAACTTGGTTATTCAAGTTCACTACTATATCCCACACAATAATAAGAGTTTTCAGGTCTGCTGATCAAGTAAAGACAAGCAAATCTTTCTTAAGAGTTCTCTTGTCAGCCGGGCGGTGGTGGTGAACACCTTTAATCCCAGAGGCAGGCACAGGTTGATCTCTGTGAGTTCGAGGCCAGCCTGATCTACAAGAAGTAGTTCCAGGGCAGGCACCAAAGCTACAGAAAAACCTTGTCTCGAAAAACCAAAAAGAGAGAGAGAGAGAAAGAGTGAGAGAGTTCTCTTGTCAACAGGGCAGGCTCAGATGTTTAATCCCAGCACTGGGGAGGCAGTGAAAGGGAAATCTCTGTGAGTTCAAGGCCAACCTGGCCTACCCAAGTTTGAGAAAGTCTACAAAGAGAAACCCTGTCTAGTCTCTAGAGGGGAAAAAAAAAAAAGAGTTCTCTCCTCCTGTTACTGACTATGGTTACTTAGTATCTCTTACTCAGTAGGGAGGCAACTTCCATGGGCTTTACCTCTTCCCAAGGCAACAGCCTGTTGTCATGACAACACTACATCCACTTTCCCTTTGAGAACAGCTTGTCCTCACTAGGCTCACCATGTACCAGATACTTTTTTAAAAACTAAGGTCTCGCTATGTAGCCCAGACTGACCTAGAACTCTCTGTGTAGACCAGGCTGGCGACTGCCTCACCAGGACTGGGATTAAAGGTGTGTGCCGCCACCACACCTGTCTTGGGTTGTTGTTTTGTTTTTACCGTTAATTCCAAACTGGTCTAAATCCATAATTCTTCTCCCTCAACCTCCCAGGGGTTGAAATTTCACACTTGACTCATTTCTTTATTTACATTTTTTTTCTTTTGTTGTGTTTTTCTGTCTGTGTCTGTGTGTGTGGGTATGCGGTGTGTGTGTGTCTGCGGTGTGTGCTCTCCCTCACGTGGAGGTTCAAAGGACAATTTGCAGGAGTCAGCGCTCTCCTCCTACCATGGGAGCCCTGGGCTTGAACTCAGGCTGGCAGGTTTGGCAGCAAGCACCTTTATCAACTAAGCCATCTCACCAATCTTTAGTTCCTTTTTTTTTTTTTTACCGTGTAGCCCAAGCTGGGCTCAAGGCTACAGTATTCCTCTGAGTGCTAGAGCTAACCCATGTGCATTTCGCAAATGCATCTTCCTAACTGGCCTCCGAGGCGGGTACCGCTAATATCTCAGGTCACAGGTGGGTGGCAGCAGGCAGAGACACTAATCTACCTACAAAAGGAAGGCAGTGTGCCCAGCATTGCAGCGCTCACACAGCGTGCTCAAGGCCCTGAGTTCCAATCCCCAGCACCAGGATGTGAAAAAGACATTTATAAGAAAAATGAAAAATGGGCCCCTTCCACCTCTAAAACCTCAAGAAACAAATCCTATGCGAAGAGAACCTGAGCTCACTTGCAGGAGGCCATCAGAACCGAGCAACATCAAAAACACGCCAACAACATAATGGAAACCACGACGAGCTCAGAGCCGGTCCCATCCCGTTCCCCTCCCAAATACATCCACATCCCACCCGTCCAGTTTGGCAAGCCCCCAAGACCTTCGACCCCCAGCCCTGTGACACGACACGTACCTTTCCGACATCTTCCACCCCTGGCTCCTACGACTGCGTAGCTCCATGGGCAGATCAACACCAGCCTAGGACCTCAGTTATCTGTTTCCAGGATAGGAGGGAGCTGCCTCCCATCAGCCTCCAGGCCCTGACTCTTCCCATCCCCCACACCCTCCAGCTACTGGGAGCTTTTGAAATTTCGATTCTGACCAGGTCACTTCCCTGTCCCCACCCCCCATCTCCAAAACCCCTAAAAGGTCTTCCTTTGTTCTCAGGCGACCGTCTCAAATTCTTCCCCCTGCCTTTGGAGGCCTTCGAGATTCCCTTTTCCCACTTGAGCGCCTAGCTCTGAGCACAGGGCAGCCAGGAAGGCGCTGAAGCTGGGCTGTCTGGACTCAAATCCTTCTCCTGTAAGTAATTTCTCAGGGCTTGTGAATTAGGGGCAAGAGGAGCCTCTCGACCACTGGCGGGATTAAATCAGTTCGTCTCAAAGTGCTCACGTAGCCCAGTCCAGGAGCATTTGTGAGAAACATAAGTGAACACTTAGTGATGTTTGCCATCTGAGAATAAGCTCTGGGCTGGGATACAGCTCAGTGCATCCCAGTACCTCATGAGAAAGGAAGGGGAAAAGAAGAGATTTAAGTCCCAGCACCCACATGGCTCCTCACATCTGTCTGTAACTCCAGATCCAGGGGATTCAACGCCCTCTGCTGACCTCCACGGGGACCAGGCGTACCAGCAGTACACAGCCGGCAAAACACCCATATACGTGAAATAAAATGTGGAAAACGAAGGGGGAAAAAAATCACATAAATTCTTATAACTGATTTCTCATTTAATGTCTGACTCAATTTGGTATCTCCCTGGCACATAGTATGCTCTTTTAAAATACGATGGGCACATGCAAGTCAGCCCAGGGGATAAGCGCTTGCCATGCAAGCCGGTCCTCTGGGACCACAGGGTAGGAGAAGGGAAGTTACTCTGTAACCCAGGAAAGTTAGAAGTTAGCCTGGGCTACCTAGTTCCTGCAAGCTAAGCAGTGCTACGGAGTGCTGTCGTCTCAAAGGACAAAACAAAAGCCATCTGGAGAGCCACAAAGACTCAACGCACGCACTTCGGGATCCCCAAAATCCTTGCTTTCCATTCAAAAGTAGCACAGGGAGTCCTGCTGGGGTGCGGGGAAGGCCAAGGCTGGGGGTGGGGCACCTCTGTGACAAAAGGAAGCTGCTACTATCTATCCATATGCAAAACAAGACGGGGAATGTAGGGAGAGCTGGGACCAGGGGAATGTAGGGAGAGCTGGGACCAGAGGTGTGAGGATGTGGGCCACCCAGGAACTGGCTGTTCCTTCCATCACTGCAGTGACTGCTGCTGTGGATGAAATGCCCAAAGCTGACAGAGTCTGAAGGTGCCCCCTTGTCCCTTCCTCCTGCTCAGCAGCCTCAGGATCAGTGGCACCCCAAATGCCTCTGGTCCCAGCTCAGGCCTCCGCCATCCTCAGGGAATCAGAATGTCAGAAGAAAGGAATGGTTGGGACAGGACACCAATGTTTGCTATAGCACCGTACCCCTCTGCTCCCATCAAACCTACCTGGCAATGAAGCATTCTGCTGACAAGAGTGTCCAGTCCCCTCTAAACTCTGGCTGAATGGGATAATATACACCAGCTACTTAGGAGAAGGTTAGGTCTCCTTCTGCTCGTATTCCTGCATATCCTAGATACCTCTCCTGAGTCCTGCTGGACCCATCTTACAGAAGAGGAAAACTGAGGACTTACCATTCCATTGGAAGGACTAGAAATAGTGTCTGCACAGTCTCTCGGTCTCTCCTGATGACACTCCAGTCCATACCAGATGTGACTGCATAGTGTATAATTGTGTGACAAGACTTTTTCTGGGGAAGATACCACACCCTTGTCTACTCAGCCCATGCCAGGAGCCCATGACAGACCAAAATATGGGTACCACCAGAATCCAACTCGGTGAACCAATGGTTTTATTGGGGTTACTTACAAGGGCAGAAATGACTCAAAGTCACGTTATTTGGTGATGTCCACCCAGCATAGGTGACGGCTCATCAAGATGGGAACCTGGAGCACACTGCACAGCCTGCAGGTGGCTCCACAGGCTGGAGGGTGTCCTTTGCAGATGTCTCTGAGAGCCAGCTTTTATTAGCTTTCATTAATGACTCTAGTAGGGCCTAGTGAACCTACTCAATTTTAGCAACTTCCTGAAGTTGTTCACCTTCTTGCTTAAAGAGCTTCCCTGCAGGATGAAATGGTTCTGTCTGGGAGGACACTGTTAGACAGCAACCCTAGGACAAAGTCCCTTTGGCTTCCCAGGGACTGCTAGGATAATAGTTAGCCTGCAGGAGCGTCTAAAGGGGATTCTGAAGGCAGTGACTCAACATTCCAAATTGATGACACACTCCCAGACCCTGCATCCAGCCTGCCATCCCAGCACTCAGGAGGTGGATACCAAAGAATCAGGAGGTTAAGATCAACCTTTGCTACCTAGTAAGTTTAAAACCAGCCTGGACTACATGAGACCCAGTCTCAAAAAAAAAAAAAAAACCCTAGAAATAGAAAATCATTGGCAAGGTGGTATACACCTCTAATTCCAGTATTTGATTTGGGAGACAGAGGCAAATCTCTATGAACCCAGCCCCATTGGGGAGAGGTGTACACCTGTAGAGAGAACAACATAAATTTTTTTTGTTTTTTTTTTTTTTTGGATTTTCTTTTTTTTTTTTTTTCACTTCCAGATTTATTGGCAGTAACTTCGCACAGTTTATTCCCGGTACCTGATGTTACACACTTTAGAGTCTTTGAGATATGCTGGATCCTTGTACATAACTGGCATAAACCCCATTTTCTGAGCTCTCTTAATGGCTTTCGTTATTTCTTTCTGTTTCTTCCCACAAAGACCTGTTATGTGCCGTCCGTAAATGCATCCGGTAAATGGAGAGATAAACTGGGACAGAAGCTGTACATTCTTATAATCCACACGTTTCTCGCACAAGACACACCTCTTAAGGGGCTCCTTATAGGGGTTTTCCATCGGGATTGGCAGATCCTCATTGCTGGCTACCTGTTTATACTGTGCACAACTTCTTCTCCACAGCACCGAGTGAGCTCCGCGATCCGCGAGGCAGACTGCAGCCGTGGTCAAGCTTTTCCTCCCTACACCACTGCACACCACCACCAGAGCCGTCATGATTCTTCGCCCTTCCTCTTCCTTCCCTTTCCCTAATCTTTTTTTTTTGGATTTTCGAGACGAGGTTTCTCTGTAGGTTTTTTTTTGTTTTGTTTTGTTTTCTTTTGTTGTTGTTGTTGTTGTTTTGGTGCCTGTCCTGGAACTAGCTCTTGTAGACCAGTCTGGCTTTGAACTCACAGAGATCCGCCTGCCTCTGCGTCCCGAGTGCTCGGATTAAAGGCGTGCGCCACCACTGCCCGGCTTGGTTTTTCGAGACAGGGTTTCTCTGTGGGTTTTTTGTTTTTGTTTTTTTTTTTTTTGGTTTTTCGAGACAGGGTTTCTCTGTGGCTTTGGAGCCTGTCCTGGAACTAGCTCTGTAGACCAGGCTGGTCTCGAACTCACAGAGATCCACCTGCCTCTGCCTCCCGAGTGCTGGGATTAAAGGCATGTGCCACCACCGCCCAGCCATAAATTTTTCTTTTCTTTTTGGAGACAGGGTCTCATGTCACCCAGGCTATGTAGCCAGTTAGCCAAGGATGACCTTGAACTGAGCCTCCTGCCTCCATTCTCAATTTATGTGGTAGTAAATTGAACCAGGACTTCATACATGCTAGGCAAGCACTGGACCAGCTAAGCTACATCCAGCCCCAGGAAGAATGTCCCTTCCAGCAACTGGATGCAATCAATCAGATTACTGCACCGCTACTGATATTGTACACAGAAAGTTATAGCCAATTCTTGGTATGAAGGTCAAAGACTCTGGGAAGCCCAAGGGCAGACTTCAGCCTGGCCTACTTTTTCAGGGTTACCTCAGCAGTGTTGTCTCTGTTTTATCTCCGTTGTTCTTGTCCTTATTGTTTTGTTTTGTTGTAACTGAGGTTTCACTACGTAGCCCTGGCTGACCTGGAACTTAGCACGTAGATAGACCAGGCTGGCCTCAAACTCACAGACTTCACTTCTGCCTCCTTAGCGGAATGCTGGGATTAAAGACCTAATCTCTTTGTTTTTGAAACAGGGTCTCACTGCATAGCTCATCATGATATGGAACTTGGAGACTCACTTAGGACAGCCTTAGCCAAGCGTGACTTTGAACTTCAATCCTCCCACGTCTTCCTTCCGGTGTTGAAATCACAGACACTCTCCCC
The DNA here is from genome assembly GCF_037038515.1 of Microtus pennsylvanicus. NCBI lineage: Eukaryota > Metazoa > Chordata > Mammalia > Rodentia > Cricetidae > Microtus > Microtus pennsylvanicus. Next base: position 140,797,162 of record NC_134580.1, read on the forward strand.
ATGGCGCCCAGTGCACGGACACCCAGAATTTGCACCTGCTAGACAAGCACTCTGCAAACTGAGCCACATCCCCAAACCAAGCTACGTCCCCAACTCTTGGCTGTCCTGGAACTCCTAAGGAAGCCATAGACACCTTGCAGATGGAATCCCGTTCAGATGAGATCTCCAGCCCCTGATAGGTCTCCCAGACCCACTTTATAAGCCCCGAGTCAGAGCCTTACTTGTTTCATTTATTTTCAATCAGATTTTTTTTTTTTAGATCTATTTTTATTTCTGTGTCTGTGGATGCCACCTGTGTGGATGACAGCCGGCACCGCCGAGTCCCCTGGAGTTGCAGGTGGCTGTGAGCCCTCTGATGTGGCTGCTGCGTGTCGGACACTCGGAGAACAGCAAGTGCTCCTACCCACTGAGCCATCTCTCCAGGTTTGCCTTGTTGATTCTAGGAGACTCTTTTTATTAGTATTTTGTGTTGGAGAGGGCATTATGTGCTCGTGAGTACAGGGGCCGGAGGAGGCCTCATTCCCTGAGCCCGGGTCACAGGTGGTTCCAAGTAGCCTGTGGGCGCTGGAAACAGAACTCAGTTCCTTTGCAAGAACAGCCCACACAGGAGTCATCCCTCCATCCCGTCATCTCCCTGTTTGTTTGTTTTGAGACGGGGTCTCACTTAGCCCTGCTGACCCAGGAACTGGTTGAGGCTGGAGGGTGGCCTTGAACTCACCTTTCTGCTTCCACTCCCAGCCTTCTGGGATTTCCAGCCAGTGTGCTGAGACTCAAAGGCAGGCTCTCTGGCGGGCGCACTAGGCTGGGATGGGGACGCCGCAGTACTAGGACCTATTGGCCCTCAGTTAACTGGGCCACAACCTCCAGCTTTTTGTTTCTTTTTAAGATGAGGTCTCATGTAACTCAGGCTAGCCTTGAATTTCCTATGTAGCCAAGGATGACCTAAAGCTTCCGCCTCCATCTCTCAAGCCATGGGATCATGGGTTTGTTACAGCCACACCCGGCACAAAAGGATGGACCATCCTAGTGACTTTCTGGCCTTAACCTGAATCCTCTCCATACTGTGCCAGGTGTGTAGATGACAGCTTTGCTCGTGCCCTTCCCTGTGCCTAGAGTCTTTTCCTTGGCGCCTATGGCTGCAAGGCTCGCTCCTTCTGTATTCAGGACTCTTCAAATCACCAACCTCGAAGGACTGGCCTTAACCCATGTCCCAGAAACCTCCTTCTCCTACACCAACCACCTCAAACCAAAAAACTCCCCAACTCAATGCTCAATGTTTCTTCCTTTTCTACATCTCTTTTAAAGATTTGTTTATTTAGGGCTGGAGAGATGGCTCAGTGGTTAAGAGCATTGCCTGCTCTTCCAGAGGTCCTGAGTTCAATTCCCAGCAACCACATGGTGGCTCACAACCATCTGTAATGAGGTCTGGTGCCCTCTTCTGGCCTACATACAGACAGAATAATGTACACATAATAAATAAATATTTAAAAAAAGAAAAAAAGAAAAAAAAAGATTTGTTTATTTATTATGTACACTGTGTTCTGCCTGCATGTTATGCCTACAAGCCAGAAGAGGGCACCAGATCTCTTTACAGATGGTTGTGAGCCACCATGTGGTTGCTGGGAATTGATCTCAGGACCTCTGGAAGAACAGCCAGGGCTCTTAGTTGCTGAGCCATCTCTCCAGCCTCCCTTCTATTTGTATGTCTATCTATCCTCCTGACTCCCTCTTTCTCAATTTTTTTTAATAATCCCATGTTCGCTTCCTGTTAGCTGGTTGCTTACTTGCTCCACCTCTTGACCTATGGTTGACTTTATTTAATCCTGTTGACAATATTCAAGCACAAAGCTCTTGGATTAAAGTTGTGTGCTAGGGCTGAGCCACACCACAGCTGAAAACTAGGATTTTCCGGTAAATAAAGCAATCTTGGGTTCACAGTGCTATCAAATGTCCTGCAACAGTTTGGTCTAAAGAGCAAGTTTTGGGACAGCCAGAGGTATATAGTGAGACCCTGTCTTGGAGAGGGGAAAAAGGCAAAAAAAAAAAAAAAAAAAAAGATGGCTAGAAGTTTCTAGAGACGTGAGGAGAGAACCAGACCAGGGGGTTCCTGACTACCTTTTGGGGAAGGAAGTGGGGTTTTTTTGGTTTTTTTGTTTTTCAAAATTATAAACTGTGGCCCATTAGCTCAGGCTTCTTATTAACTCTTATAACATGCATTAGCCCGTTATTCTAGTATATGTTAGCCACATGGCTTGGTACCTTTTTCAGCGGGGCAGGTCACATCTTCAGAAGGAAGTATTTTAAGCAAGGAGTGATTAGCTAAATCGAAGCTTCAGAAAGAACAAGTTGACTAAAACCCTCAGGAAGTCATGACGGCCATGGGTGAGGTACCCGATGGTGACCTCAGAAGACTGCCACTTCAGGTCACCATGTGAAGTTTGTCGGGAAAGAGTTTGTGCCTGACTGGGGCATCTTCTACTGTCGTGACTTTGAACAGGTTCCTGCCTGCCCCCAGTGACGCCCACACTATTCAGGGTGGATGAGCTCATGGGAACGGAATAGTGAAGTGTGCTTTCTAAGGACCCTGGTGACAGTTGTTCCTGAGCCTTTAGGTAAAGACACCTCCAGTGACATATGGGTTCTCGAGGCCATGAAGCCTCTGCTGACACTTGCCTCAGAACAGATGGAGGATTCAAACTTCCTGAGAGTCAGGTACCCTGCTAGCAAGGGCTCAAAGAAATGACCTTTTCCTGATGTGGACAGGCAGATATCCTAAAGTTAGAAAACGTTTTAGGCAGCCGGGCAGTGGTGGTGCACGCCTTTAATCCCAGCACTCTGGAGGTGGAAACAGGCAGATCTTTGTGAGTTCAAGGCCAGCCTAGTCTACAAGAGCTAGTTTCCAGACAGCCAGGGCTACATGGAGAAACCCTGTCTCAAAAACCCAACCAAACAGACAAACAAAAAACATCCTAGGCGAATGCCTGGAGTCAAGATGAAGAGACTGGGGTAGATGGTTAGGCGTTAAAATAGGCGATGGTTGAGGCTGTGGTTGACATCAGCCTGGAATTCTTGCATTTGGGTAGCTGAGGCATAAGAAGCAAAATCAATTGCATAGAGAGTCTGAGAGCAACTTAGACTCCAGGAGACAAATGAGACAATGTTTCTTTTCTTTTCTTTTTCTTTTCTTTCTTTCTTTTTTTTTTTTTTTTTTTTGGTTTTTCGAGACAGGGTTTCCTTAAAGCTTTGGAGCCTGTCCTGGAACTAGCTCTTGTAGACCAGGCAGAACTCGAATCTACAGAGATCCACCTGCCTCTGCCTCCCGAGTGCTGCGATTAAAGGCTTGCACCACCACTGCCTGGCTTTTCCTTCCTTCCTTTCTTCCTTCCTTCCTTCCTTCCTTCCTTCCTTCCTTCCTTCCTTCCTTCCTTCCGAAAGTGTTGTTGGGTGGGGGGGCACATGTCTTTCTCCCCAGCACTCAGGAGGCAGAGGCAGGTGGATCTCTGTGAGTTTGAGGTCAGCCTGCTCTTCAAGAGCTAGTTCAGGACAGCCAGGGCTACACAGAGAAATTCTGTCTCAAAAAAAAAAAAAATAGGGGGCTGGAGAGATGGCTCAGAGGTTAAGAGCACTGGCTTCTCTTCCAGAGGTCCTGAGTTCAACTCCCAGCAACCACATGGTGGCTCACAACCATCTATAATGAGATCTGGTGCCCTCTTCTGGCCTGCAGGCATTCATGGAGGCAGAACACTGTATATATAAGAAATAAATAAATCTTTAAAAAAAATAATTATAGGGGACTGGAGAGATGGCTCAGCGGTTAAGAGCATTGCCTGCTCTTCCAAAGGTCCTGAGTTCAATTCCCGGCAACCACATTGTGGCTCACAACCATCTATAATGAGGTCTGGTGCCCTCTTCTGGCCTGCAGTCATACACACAGACAGAATATTGTATACATAATAAATAAATAATTTAAAAAAAATAATTATAATAATAATTATAATAAAAATAAAATGCAAAGTGCTGAGCGGACAAGTCTTTACAACAAGCCTAGGTGGTGCGTTGTGGTTAACTTGAGTATCTGAGGGAGCCCTCCAGAGTAACTTTGTCTAAGTAACTTTGTGTTCCCTAGCAACTTTTCCACAATAAAGTTAGACAAAAATCCCTGTATGACAACTGAAACAGAGAGGTGACCCAGGACAAGAGCCTGGCTCCAAGCCTTCTGGTTCTGCCCTCCGTAGAATGGGCCACTTCCATTGGGGCCAGGAAGAGTGCTTGGCCACTCCCAGGAAAGAGCACAAACTCAGTTTTGTGGCTCACCCAGTATCGCAGTAAACAGCAAACACAAGGTAAAGTGAGGTGGCTGCACCTGGTCTATGATCCCCCAACTCAGGAGGCTGAGGCAAGGGGAGGATAGGACTCTGCTAAAAACCATGTGTTTTCTGCTGTGCAGTCATGGGGAGGTAACCCAGAGCCTCCCACAGCAGAGCAAACAAAGCTCCATCTTCAACCAGACCAAAACAGGCAAACACACTAACAGAAACACTTTTTAGGTTGACTAAGATAGCTCAGTGACCTGGCATACTGCCAAGCCCAAGGACTTGAGTCTGACACCTGGGACTCACATGACAGAAGCAGAGAAGAAACTCCTCCCAAAATAATCCTCTGTCCCCCGCACATATGCATAGGAGAAAAAAATAACAACAATGAAAACAATTTTTGTTTTTGAGACAAGGTTTCTCTGTAGCTTTGGAGCCTGACCTAGAACTAGCTCTGTAGACCAGACTGGCCTTGAACTCACAGAGATCCACCTGCCTCTGCCTCCCGAGTGCTGGGATTAAAGGAGTGTGCCACCACCGCCTGGCAACAAAATGTTTTTAAAATATTCTCTTTAAAGCGGTTTATTGGTGGAGTACTTGCCTATATGTGTGGGACCCTGGGTTCAACCCCCAGCTCTACAAAAGCCAGGCACAGTGGCACACCTGGCGCACACCTTTACTCCCAGCACTCAGGCAGCAGAGGCAGGCAGATCTCTGAGTTCGAGACCAACCTGGTCTACAGAGCAAGTTCCGGGACAGCCAGGGCTACACAGAGAAACCCTGCCTCAAGACACCAACAGGCGCAGAGCGGTTTGGTCGTTCGTTGGAGGTAGATAGTCTGTTTCCTGTCGCCAATTGCGGCTCCCATTTGCGCTCTCACAGCGGCGCGGGACCCAGCACAGGCCTCAGACTCCGGCTTTGGGTGAAAGAAAATGGCCCGAACCAAGCAGACGGCTAGGAAGTCGACGGGGGGGGGGGGCGGGGGGGCGGGGGGGGCGGGGGGGGGAGAAGCGCCCCGCAAGCAGCTGAAAAGCGCGCCCTCTACCGGCAGGGTGAAGAAGCCGCACGGCTACAGGCCCGGGACCGTGGCTCTGCGAGAGATCCGTCGCTACCAGAAGTAGACTGAGCTGCTCATCCGGAAGCTGCCTTTCCAGAGGTTGGTGAGGGAGATCGCCCAGGACTTCAAGACTGACCTGAGGTTTCAGAGTGCCCTTCAGGAGGCCAGTGAAGCGTGGGGTGGGGTTATTTGAAGATACCAATCTGTGTGCCATCCACGCCAAGAGAGTCACCATCATGCCCAAAGACATCCAGTTGGCTCGCCGGATACGGGGTGGGGAGGGGGGGAAAGCTTAAGTTGAGGCGGTTTTTATGGCATTTTGTAGTAAATTCTGTAAAATGCTTTGGTTTAATTTGTGACTCTTTTTGTAAGAAATTGTTTATAATATGTTGCATTTGTACTTAAGTCATTCCATCTTTCACTCAGGATGAATGGGGAGAGTGACTGTTCACAGACCTCAGTGCTGTGGGCGCTGCGGCTCAGGAGTGACAAGTTGCCGATGTGCAGAAGGGATGGGTGATAGTACTTGCTTCTCATGATGCATGTTTCTGTATGTTAATGACTTGTTGGGTAGCTACTAAGGTACTAGAATTGATAAATGTACAGGGTCCTTTTGCAATAAAACTGGTTATGGGGCTGGAGAGATGGCTCAGAGGTTAAGAGCATTGTCTGCTCTTCCAAAGGTCCTGAGTTCAATTCCCAGCAACCACATGGTGGCTCACAATCATGTGTAGTGGGGTCAGGTGCCCTCTTCTGGCATGCAGGCATACACACAGAATAGTGTATACATAATAAATAAATATTAAAAAAAAACTGGTTATGACTTGATCCAAGTGTTTAACCATACATCACTGTGATAGAATGTGGGCTTTTTCAAAGGTTGAAGATACAAGTTTTAACCACAGTGTAACAGTTTTCCTTAAAAAAAAAAAAAAAAAAAGTAAACCTGGCAGCTATAGAATACACTATGTGCATTTATAATAGCTATTTTATATATTGTAGTGTTCAACATTTTTAAATTAAATGTTTTACATTCACAAGTGGTGGGGAGTCTTGTCATTAAGGTGTGTGTAATTAGTCCAGTTGGTACTTCCTGACTAGACTGCATTTGTTTTTAACACAGTAGAAAATGCTATGCGTATTAAACCTTGGTTAGTCCTCATTCTACCTCACGTTAACTAACCCTCCAGCTGGTAACACACACTAACGGGGATTTATAAGGGCTCTATAGTAAAATAACAAGCTATTCACACCAGCATCACCTGTTACTAATCTAGTTAGTGCAGCTTTCATTGTGTTGTTTGGTCTTCTATCTAGATTAGGTTCTGCTTTGTTTTTTAATCTTTAGGGGGAAAACCGGAGAATTTGTTTTCTCCTTGTGGAGTTTAAACATGAGGGTAAGAGTACAGCTTCAGCTTACTGGATCTCTGCCAATGAAGATGGGTTAGGTTACACCTGGTTACTGTCCTGGCAAAACCCCTTTTATAGAGATGACCTTCAAGTGGTTTTTAAAAGTATCCTATTGAAGTTTTTAGGTCAATTATGTATGTTGACTAAATTTACAAATAAAACTTGTTTATTCAACAACAACAACAAAAAACACCAACAAAAAGAAGTGGAGGCAGTAGGTTCAGGAGTTCAAGGTCATCCTCAGCTACTTAGTGCGTCCGAGACCAGGCCTGGACGTGAGACTCTATTTCAACATAAAATAAAAATAGAGAATGAAAAAGCCAAGGCTCTCTTCAGGACCTGAGAATTTAGTTGAGTGGTAGAACATAAAACCCTGGGTTCAGTCCTCCAAAAAACAGTTAAAAGAGACTCACAGTAAGACTGACCGCTGCCTGTCTGTGTCTGTGTCTACCCATTGGAAGCTGCTGTGTCTCCACCTGTCCGCCAACCAAGCAGTTTCCTATCTGGCCAGACCGGTTTGAAAGCTACCCACTTAAGGTTATAAGTCGGTTGAGGACAAGTGTCCTAACCTGCTGGCTCACATCTGGGGTGCCGCTGACTGTGCCAACAGATGCTTCCACTTGAGTAACAGGTTTTTCTGGTGGCTGTCCTGGGCCTCCTACAGCTGATGCTGGCCTCTTTCCCTCTCACTTGCTCTTTAAATAGCAGCTTAACTTTTATTTCATCAGAATGACTCAACTACCCAGATACAGAGAAAGGCACACAAGTGGAGTGGATTTTTTTGTTTGTTTGTTTTTTGTTTGTTTTTTTTTCTTTGAGACAGAGTTTCTTGGTGGCTTTGGAGCCTGTCCTGGAACTAGCTCTGTAGACCAGGCCAGTCTCGAACTCACAGAGATCCGCCTGCCTCTGCCTCCCGAGTGCTGGGATTAAAGGCGTGCTCCACCATCGCCTGGCTGAGTGGATTTTTTTATATCAATTTAAATATAAATCAAGCCAGGTATGAGGGATGAGTGTCAGCCTGGTCTACAGCAGGAGTTCCAGGACAGTCAAGAGTTATGCAGAGAAACCCTATCTCAAAAAAACAAAAACAAAACAAACAACAAAAACAAATTAAAGGTAGACAAACAAACCAGAGGTCACAGTCAGTGAAGTTGCCCTGGAAGCCCTTTTTGCACGCAGTTGGAATGGCACGGGTTTTGATTTTTGCATGCAGTTGGAATGGCACGGGTCCTAGCTGGCTTGGAACTTTAGGCTTAAACTTGCAGCAATCCTGTTCCTGTCTCCCAAGTGCTGAGATCAGGGGTGTTTGCCAATCAACTCAGCCTTGATTTCCTTGAGGACTGATGGAATCCAAAGAGTTTCAGTTTGTTTATTATTTATTGAGACTTCAGGGTCTCACCACGTAGCCCTGGCTAGCCTGGAACTCTCTATGTAGATCAGGCTGACCTCAAACTCTGCTAGGCTAAAAGACGCATGCCACCATGCCAGGCAAGAGTTTTGTTTTCTTCGTTTCTTTTTGATTTTTTGCCCTGTGTGTGTTTGGGGAGTGCATGTATGTACCCATGCATAGGCATGAGCTCAGTGACTTTCGGCTCTCTGCCTCACTCCCTGGAGATGGGGCTCCCGTGGAAGCTGGAGCTAGGCTGGCTTGCCAGGGAGCAGGATCCTAAGACCTTGGACTTCCTGATCCTCCTGCCTCCATCTCCTGAGTGCTGAGCACTTGAGCGTGCGATTGGCTTATGTGGTGGTGAGGTTCAAACCCCGGGCCTTGCCGGGCGGTGGTGGCTCACGCCTTTAATCCCAGCACTCGGGAGGCAGAGGCAGGCGGATCTCTGTGAGTTCGAGACCAGCCTGGTCTACAAGAGCTAGTTCCAGGACAGGCTCCAAAACCACAGAGAAACCCTGTCTCGAAAAAACCAAAAAAAAAAAAAAAAAAAAAAAAAAAAAAAAAAAAAAAAAACAAACCCCGGGCCTTGTGTTTGCTACCGATTCTACCAACTGAGCTACCTCCCCAGCCCTCGCTTGTTGTTTTGATGTTTTGTTTTGTTTTTAATTTGGAGCGGAAGCAAGGGCTCAGCTCTTGCAGAGGGCTGAAAGGTTCGCTTTAGCCACTCTGGGAAGGTCACAAAAAACTTGTCACTTCGGTTCTAGGAGATCTGGTGCCCTCTTCTGGCCTCTTTGAGCAATGCAGTCACAGGAACATGGCTCTACACCAGCAGGGCAGAGGTTTCCTGAATGAGTTCTTGGGTCAGGGACTTCTTCCACGACCTGCTTCAAAACCAGAAGCAGAAGACAGAGCAAAGCAGCTGTTCTGTAAGACTCCTAATTTCCTCCCCCTCAGTATTGGGCTTAGCAGTTAAGACTGGGACCTAGGTTCAGATACCGATGAAGACCTAGAGACTCACAACTAGTCATGAGTCGAGTTCCAGGGAATCTGACACCCTCTACTGACCTCCACAGACATGCAGCAGACATGTGGTGGCCTGACATACATGCAGACAAAACACACATAAAATTAAACAGAAAAACAAACCCACTCCTTATGCTCAGATGCCTGATTGTGGGATTCATGTTCTGAACCCTCCAGGGGAAGCCTCTGTGCTACTCTAGGCAGATTCATGGGCACATCAGAGTTGAGCCCCGCTAAGAAAAGAATGCCCTTAGCAGGGCAGTGGTGTGCACCTTTAATCCTAGCACTCCGGAGGCAGAGGCAGGCAGATCCCAGGGAGTTCGAGGCCAGTCTGGTCTACGAAGCAAGTTCCAGGACAGCCAGGACTTACACAGAGAAACCCTATCTATAAACAAACCAACAAAAAGGAGTTCAGTCTTGAAACATGAGATTCAGAAGGCTAGGAAGGACGGTGGCAAACTCGAGGTTAGTCCAGGCTACATAGTACAAATTTTAGACCAGCCTAGGCTACATAGCAAGACCCTGTTTGCAAATGAACAAGCAAAGGGGCTGGAGAGATGGCTTGGTCAGTAAAACATCTGTTGGGCACACATGAGAACCTGAGCTAGGATTCCTAGGTTCGGTGAGAGACCAGCTCTCAACAATGTGGCGGGCAGGTGAAGTGGCTCAGGGGGCAAGGCACTTGCTGTGCAGGCCTGATGACCTGAGGTCAGAGTCCCAGAACCCAGGTACAAGCCAGACGGTGCGGTAGCTCATTTATCACGTCTAGGTGTCTCCACAGGGACTGCACAGCAATCCTGCCCCACTAGCTAGACCTGACTCTGTCTTACCTGACCTCGATCCCATCTCAGATGAGGTGGATGGTAAAGGCTGGCCTGGACCTGAAGGGCATCCTCTGACCCCCTCGTGCCCATGTTCACGTACATGAACAAACACAAAATAAAGAAATGAGGAAGACACTGAAAGGTGACCTCTGACCTCCATGTGCACGCACCAGCACCATGTACATCAAATATACACACACACTCAAAACAAAACAGAAACCACAACGAATTAGGCAGGCCTGCTGGTAAGGGCTGTGGTTTCAGCTCCTGGGAGGGAAAGCTGGAGCGGCTGGGCTGGACTGTCATTGAGTAAAGTCATTTGTCTCCACAGCTGCTGACTGAAGTTCTATACCCGGGACCTAGATGCAGAGAGGAGAGGGCCAACTTCAGCAGGTTATCTTCTGACTGCCACACACTAGCCATGGGGCACATGTACACACACACACACACACACACACACACACACACACACACAAGTAAAAAAGCCAAGTGTGATGGTGCACACCTTTAATCCCAGCACTTGGGAAGCAGATGAATCTCTGTGAGTTCGAGGCTAGCCTGCTTTATATAGTGAGTTCCAAGATAGCCGGGCGGTGGTGGCGCACGCCTTTAATCCCAGCACTCGAGAGGCAGAGGCAGGTGGATCTCTGTGAGTTCAAGACCAGCCTGGGCTACTAGAGCTAGTTCCAAGACAGGCTCCAAAACCACAGAGAAACCCTGTCTCGAAAAACCAAAAAGAAAAAGAAAAAAAAGAAAAAAGGGCTGGTATAGGGATGAAATTCAACTGCAGGGCACTTGCTAGAGTGTGCTAGGTCCAGGGTTTGACTTCTGGTGTGTGGCTGGATGTCTAGGATGCAAGCTCTGCTGGTTCTTAGCCGAGAGAGAGCCACTGCTCCAAGTCAATTACTCTAATAGTCGACAGCCGTGACCTGACCAGCCCCTGATTCCTGCAAGAATTCTGTTGAATTACATGCTTCGAACCATCCAAGGGGGTTGTTACTGACACTGTTTGCCAATAACAACAGACAATACAAGTTCCAAGGGTTGTGTGAATCGTACAGGCAAAGTAGACAGATTCTGGGTCTCAGCGTTGATCTTCTACAAGCAAAAGAGAATCTGTGTAATCTTTCCTTCTGGACCCAGAAAGTTGGCTGCATCCATCCAGGGAGAACCAATACAATACAATCTCAGGCCAGCGCCTGACTTCTGGGCTTTACCCAGAAAACCAGAAGAACTATGGACAGATGGTGCCCCCTGGTGGCAGATATATGTTCTGCTTTTGGCGGGCCGGGCTCTTAGAGTCATGCCTATTCTTGGGGCTCATTGAGAACATGGAAAATATTATTCAGCCCATTCCATCCTCAGACAGAACACAGAGTGTTGAAAGGAGGTGGGAACCACAGAGCTGAGGAATGCTGAGGAAGGGCGTGGACATGCCCTGGGGACTACAGGGACCAGGACTTGGAAGGCACAGCTGACCAGGCTCTTACCTTTGACCTTCCCCAGGATCTTGCTGAGGAAGTCAAGTTCAAAACTCACCTGGTGCTTTTGGAGGTTTAAAAGTCCCCCAACAATGATGATGTTTCCGATGCTGGGCCGTTTCATCCAGTTCACTGCCCAGATGTTATCCGAGGCCCAGTGTATGCTGGGTGCCAGTCTCGCTGCTGAGGAAATAGAAGTAAACAAAACAGACTCCCCACTTTGGGCTCTCTGGCTTCCTGCCTCCCGTATTATCCCTCTGGAACATATTCCTGCCGTGATTCCATTTGCCACAGACTCCAGAGTGAGACAGATGTCCACCCGCCTGATCTTGGACTCTGGCCCTGAAGATGGCGAGCTAAATGAGCTTTTCCTACACATTTGAAAAAGAGAGGAAAACTCGACAGTCATGGTGGCTCACGCCTGTAATCCCAGCACACAGGAGGCCAAGGCCAGAGGACTGCAGAGTCGGAGGCCAGCCTGGCTACAAACCAAGACCTGGCTTAAGAAGACTAGGGAGAGAGAACGGGAGAGGGAGGGAGGGTTGGGACATCTCGTGGGGCTGGAGGGCCACGTCTCTCATGTGTGAAGATTCCCAGTAGCTTTTTGTAAAGTTATTATTATTATTTTGGTATTTATTTTGTTTTTTCAAGACAGGGTTTCTCTATGTAACAGCCTTGGCATCCTGGAAATCACTCTGTGGTCTAGGCTAGCTTTGAACTCACAGCCTGCCTCTGATTCCTGAGTGCTGGGATTAACAGTGTGTGCCACCACTACCTAGCCAGCTGTTCTATTGTTAATTCAAAAGTTTTAGTGCAGCAGGTGAGAGAGTTCATTGTTTGGAGGTGCCTGCTGCCCAGCCTAAGAACCTGGATTCAGTTCCTGGGGACCCACTGATAGAAGGAGGTTCCTGACTCCTAAGGTTTGTCTTTACACACACACACACACACACACACACACACACACACACACGCACACACAAATTCTGTCTCAAAAAAAGCAGCTAAACAAAGCAACTAATTTACGACCCTGACTCAGCAATTGTGATTGCTTAGGCACAGTTGTCTTTTGTTGTTGCTGTTGTTGTGTTTTATATTTATTTATTATGCATACAGTGTGCTGTCTGTATGTCTGCCTGCGTGCTCTAAGAAGGCACTAGATCTCATTACAGATGGTTGTGAGTCACCATGTGATTGCTGAGAATTGAACTCAGGACCTCTGGAAGAACAACCAGCTGCTCTTAACCTCTGAGCCATCTCTCCAACTTCACAGTTTTTAATTAACTAATTAATTTGAGTTTTCAAGACCTGACCTTGAACTCACAGGGACTCCACCTGCCTCTGCCTCTCAAGTACTGGGATCAAAGGGGTGTCTCACCAGCACCCAGCTACTGTCCACTTTTTATGATGATGCCCAGAGCCCCAAGCCTCGGAGGTAAGCCCTCTACCAGCTGAACTGGGTCTCCAGACCAAGAAAATCTAAGGAGATGCAGCCATGCTGGTCCACTTCAAGGTTCTTCTCAAAACAAGAGAGATTGTTTAGCCCAGGCTAGTCTCACCCCCAGTAACTTCCTGTCTCTACCTCCTAAGTGCAGAGACCACCAGTTCCTGCCAACACAACCAACGCACTCTTTGTTTTCCTGGCGCCCCTTCCAAGGGACTTTAGAAGGGACCCTGTCTTCACCCCATCTTAACACCGCCAGTCCCTTCCTACCTTGGGTCCTCAGCTTCAGTGGTATAACTGGATTCTTCTGTACCAATAAAACAGCCTCCTGCCCACGCCCTCGTACACTATAGCTGCTCCCAGATGCACTGAAGCCCATGGCTTCTTGCCACCCAGATTCCAGGAGCGGCCCGGAAGCCTGGCTCTCCAGTGCTTCCTTCCAGGTACTAAGCAACCATGTATTCCACCAGTACATTCCTTTTGGCTTTAATTAGCCAGAGATGGCCCAGCCCCATGGCTGGCAACCAAGGAGCAGTAAGGGTCACAAGCTTCAAGGTGAGGTGGCCCAGGAGATGCTGAGCTGTGCCAGGGTGTTTTAGGCCAACAGTCAAGGTGATAACTATTGAGAAGAATGAGATTGCACCTCCTTATTGTCGTCCTCGAACCCCTGCAGATGCCTGAAGCCACAGCAAGTACCAAACCCTATGTATGGCATGTCTGTGCTATGCTGGACCGTCTGTAAACACAGCAGGTGGCCATTGCTGGGGAGTGCCAGTGTTCCACAGCATCGAGTCATAATTAACTTCTCCTTGGGCCTTTCTGGAAGCCAGGAAAGGACAGGGGTGTGGTTCAGGTGGCAGAGCGCTTGGTTAGCGGAAGTCCTGGGCTTGATTCTAGCACCTCTTTAAACTAGGTATGGCCTCTCGCCTTCATGTATGTACCATGGCATGTGCACAGGGCACACCCTTCTCCCCGGAAATAAATGAACATAAGAAAAAAAAGATTTAGGGGGCTGGAGAGATGGCTCAGCAGTTAAGAGCATTGGTTGCTCTTCCAGAGGTCCTGAGTTCGATTCCCAGCAACCACATGGTGGCCCACAGTCATCTGTAATGAGATCTGGCGCCCCCTTCTGGTGTGCAGGTGTACGGACAGACAGAACACTATTATATACATAATAAATAAATAAGTCTTAAAAAAATTAGGCTGGGCATGGTCATATACACCCATATACACCTTTTTTTTTTTTTTTGGTTTTTCGAGACAGGGTTTCTCTGTGGCTTTGGAGCCTGTCCTGGAACTAGCTCTTGTAGACCAGGCTGGTCTCGAACTCACAGAAATCCGCCTGCCTCTGCCTCCCGAGTGCTGGGATGGTCATATACACCTTTAATCCCAGCACTCGGGAGGCAGAGGCAGACAGATCTCTGAGTTGGAGGCCAGCCTGGTCTATGAAGCGAGTTCTAGGACAGCCAGGGCTACACGGAGAAACCCTGCCTCAGAAAAAAAAAAGTGCTTTATTTTAGAGACTGGCAAAGTGTCTCAGCTTTTGAAAGCACTGACTGCTCTTGCAGAAGAACCAGGTTCGATTCCCAGCACCTACAAGATATTTCACAACTATGTGTAACTCCATCTCCAGAGACCCAGTGCCCTTTTCTGGCCTCCTCAGACACCAGACACACATGTGGTACACAGACATACATGCAGGCAACACACCTAAACATGTAACTTTTATCTATTTATTTAGAAACAGAGTCTCTCTGTGTGGACTTGACTGTCCTAGAACTCGCTCTGTAGCCCAGGCTGGCTTCAGATTCACAGGGTTCCACCTGCCCTTGCCTCCTGAGTACTGGGATTAAAATGTGTACCAACACTGCCTGGATAAAAACGTAATTTAAATGAAATCATTCATGGCTTCTTATGTGCCGCTTATGTATGCAGGAATCCATGGAGGTCAGAGGGCATTGGGTCCACTAGAGCTGGCGTGACAGCAGTTGTGGGTGCTGGAAACCCTACTCCACACATCTACAAGACAAGCAACGCTCTTGAAGCTGTCATCTATCCAGTCTCCCCACTTCAGTGTTTTTTTTCTCTCTCTCTCTCTCTTTTTTTTTTAGGTTTATTCAAGACAGGGTTTCCCTGTGGCTTTGGAGATTGTCCTGGAACTCTCCCTGTAGACCAGGCTGGCCTCGAACTCACAGAGATCCGCCTGTCTCTGCCTCCTTAGTGCTGGGATTAAAGGCGTGCACCACAGCCACCTGGCTCCCACTTTGCTTTTCATGAGATGGTGTCACACCTTGTGTCCCAGATACCCGGAACTCATTAATTAGCCCAGGCTGGCTCTGAATTTACCATCCCCCTACTCTGTCTAGAGCCGGGACATGTGGCCTGTCACCATTTCGGTGCTGAGAATAAAATAAAATTTTTTTTACTAAATTTAAAAACTAAGGTTCGGTGGGGGCCCCGCACATCTGAGCTCATCCATTGAACTTCAGCTTATTTCTTTAACAATAGAACTTCTCAGAAATATAAGAGAAAAAAAAAGAAAAAGTATTTCTTTTTTTTTTTTTTAAATATTTATTTATTTATTATGTATACAATGTTCTGTCTGTGTGTATGTCTGCAGGCCAGAAGAGGGCACCAGACCTTATTACAGATGGTTGTAAGCCACCATGTGGTTGCTGGGAATTGAACTCAGGACCTTTGGAAGAGCAAGCAATGCTCTTAACCACTGAGCCATCTCTCCAGCCCCAGTATTTCTTTTTTTTTAAAAAATTACTTATTTTTTGTCTGTGTGACTGAAGCATGAGGGAATTCAGGCACGATGTACTGATGTGCAAATGACAACTCTGTGGAGTTGGGGCTCCCCTTCCACGTCTACATGAGCTCCAGAGGTCAAATTCAGCAGGTGCCTTTACCCAGTGAGTCATCTTGCTGGCACCCCCCCAGCTTAGTTGCTTTTGTTGTAAGGTCCACTCGGCCAGCCAGGAGGGTAGTTTTACACACCCGCCAGCCCCACAGAGGCAGAGGTGGGTAATCTGCACTAGCCCTCAGCTTCAGGAATCTCTGGAACAAATGCTCTGACGGCTCAAGAAGGAGGTCCTTGGAGCTCAGTGGCTCCACTCAACAGACTGACAGTGTTGAATTTAAGAGAAAACTGGTCGGGCGGTGGTGGCGCACGCCTTTAATCCCAGCACTCAGGAGACAGAGGCAGGCGGATCTCTGTGAATTTGAGGCCAGCCTGGTCTACAGAGTGAGTTCCAGGACAGGTTCTAAAGCCACACAGAGAAACTCACTCTGTAGACCAGGCTGGCCTCTAAGGTTCACCTGTTTCTGCCTCCCAAGTGAAGTATGAACAATAAAAACTCAGAGAGAGAAACTGGAATTCAACCTGACCTGAAAACCTGGAAAGCACCATACCGCCTGGTTTCTGTGGCAAGCTAGTGTGGCTGCTGGGATTAAAGGTGTGTGTCATTGCTGCCTGCCCTATAAAGCTGGCTAGTGGGGTTATTTTACTTTTCTGAGCCTCAGGCAAGTTTCATTTATTAAAATATAAGTGAAATGTTGCTACACCCAAGTGCTGGGATTGAAAGTGTGCAGCACTTTATAATCAGAGGAGGGGTCGGACCCAGGGTGTCACACAGGCCTAGTCAGTGCTCTGCTTCTGAGTCTCTCATCGTTGTTGGGCAGGGAAGACAGGGTCTCATTATGTAATGAACCCAGGATCCTCTGTTCTCTGCCTGCTAAATGCTGGGATTATATTCCTACACTACCAATATGGACCCTGAAGCACTTTGAGTTAAGGAATTTTAGCTTCATACATATTCATAAATAATAATTTGATCTTTGGCCTTGTTTATTGCCAAGGATATTCAGACACAATTTTTTTTTAATTGTCTTCCCTCCAGCCCCTTTTTGAGCCAGGCCTTCACGTAGCCCAGGCTGGCCTTGAACTTGCTAAGTAGCAAAGAATGACTTTGAACTCCTGATACTCCTGCCTCCATATCCCAAGTGTTGGGGATATAGAAGAGTCTCATCATGCCTTGCTCATTTATTTTTGAGACAGGGTCTTGTTGTGTTACCCAGTCAGGTCTTGAACTTGTGACCTCAAGGGATCCTCCTACATCAAGCTCCTGAACGCCTGTGACTACTGACGCTTCCTACCACAGTGGGCTTTGCAATCTGATTATTACTTTCCAAGAATTTCTTCTCTTCTTTTGCTCCATGCCAGTCTGTCTGTCCTCCTCAAATAAAGCTGAAGACGACTGTATTCTATCAGTAAGCAAAGGATGTTGAAATTGTGTTTCCTGAACAGGCAATGTTGCAGCAATAACCACAATAATAGCCATCTTTTTCAACCACCACTGGGTTTGTAGGAAAACAAACTGTCTTCCGTTGCCAGTGCATAAGGACGCAACCTCTCTGGAGATCATATACTAACGTGTATCAAAATACACGGGGCTGCTGAGATGGGTCGGGGGATAAAAGCTCTGGGACCAAGCTCCATCACTGGGACTTCAATAAGCTGTTCTCTGACCTCCGCATACACACACACACACACACACACACACACACACACACACACACACACCATGGCATGTCTGTGCCTACACAAATGCACATACACAAACAAAGAAATAAATGTAAAGCAATGTAAAAACACACAATAAGCTGGTCATAGTGGTGCATGCCTTTGATCCCAGCACCCAGGAGGGAGGCAGAAGCAGGGGGAATCTCTGTGAGTTCAAGGCCAGTCTGGTCTATATAGTAAGTTCCAGGCTAGCCTAGGCTACAGAGTGAGACCCTGTCTCAATAAACAAACAAAAACAGCCACAGGTGGCGTAAACCTTTAAACCCAGTACTCCAGAGGCAGAGAGAGGCAGATTTCAGAGTTCAAGGTTAGTCTGGTCTACAGAGGGAATTCCCGAACAGCAGAGAAATCTTGTCTCAAAACGAACGACCAAACAAAATCAATTAATTAATTAAAAAAATAAAGAAAACAAAGTCTGCCCGGTAGCAGGGCTGGGGTCGTAGGTTAGTGATGGACGCTGCCTGTCTTTAGCATGTGTGGACCTAGGCTTCTTCTCCAGGACTGACAGAGAAGACTCAGTGATAAGGCATTTGTCCTTGACCTGACAGCCCTACTGTCGCAGGAAAGTGGGTGCCACCGTTTCCATGGCAATGCATTGGTGATTACAGGGGGAAACAACCTAAATTTCCAGGCATGAGTTGGGCGGGGAAGGGCACCACACACAGGAACTGTTCTGCACAGCCAGAGAAAGGAGGAAGGGCTGTTTGGGTCCAAGGACCGAGCTCCAGGACTTGCTGTCAACTGAAAACAAAGCAGGAGGGGTGGGGTGACTGATGAATGCCACCTTCTGTGTGAAGGGTCCAAGTGTTTGTGTTTGCTTCCAGAAAAAGAGGAAGCATTCCAAGAAATCAAGACCGGTTTTAAGTGGAAAAACAAGGAAAGAGCACAGACAGCCGCGGAGGAAGTAAGTTTCCTCTGTGAATTATTTTCCATTTGGCTTTAAGATTTCTGTTGTGCTCTTACGTGTTTGTTTGTTGGAGTGACACATGCACGTGCCGCAGAACACACACGCACAACTAGAGGGCGGAGAACGACTTCCCAGAGTCGTTTGTTTCTCTTCTACTAGCTTGTGGGCTCCCAGGGATGGAACTCGGGTTGTTAGCCTTGGTGGCAAGAGCCATCTTGGTGGCCCATTCTTGTTGTTTTTTATGTTTTTATTAAGCCCAGATCCACGAAGTTCCCCAAAAACCAACAAGGAGACCGAGTCCCATATGTAAACGCAAAGAGCCTTTATTTTATACAAGTTTGCAAACTCGGTCTCTCCATGTGTCCTATATATTGGAATAACTGGAGAGCCCCAAGTCAGTTAGAGTTGGGTTTTTCTGGTAGTAAAGGTGGGAGTGAGGAATTTCTAAGGTTCAGGACCCCAGTTGGCTGGCATTTGTCTAGGGGTGTGCCGGTGAGTGTGCTAGTAGGTGATCTTATCTACAATGATTGGAACTTGGAACGTTAGGCATTTCCTTTGGATGGTCTGTTCTTGGGTGATGCTCTGGTAATCTCAGTTTGTGGTTCTTTCTGCAACCAGGAATTGCTTCAGGGTAAACTCCTGAGACACAGGCCTCCATTAAGCTTATCATGGCTAGGCCCTACACTGCAGGTGATAATGGTTGGAAGTTAAGAACTTCCTTTGGGTGGTCTGGTCTTATTAAGCTTCTCGTGGCTGGCTGAGTCCTCCAGTTTTATTTCTGGAGTGCTACTGGAGAGATTGGCTCAGTGGTTTAGAGCATTTACCGCTCTTCCAATGACCAGGGTTCAGTGTCCAGCACCCACATGGCAGCTCACCACTATCTGTAACTCCAGCTCCAGGGGATATGACCAGCTAACTTCTTCAAGTTCCCACAAACACTCATACTGGTAATGTTCAGGCACCTGTACAGGCCTGCCCTCGGGGTCCTGACAGGATACATCCTCAGCTGCAGCCACTAAGAGCAACCCGTGTGCACATTTGCTATGTTCCCTTTTAAAAGGTGGACTTGGGCCAGGCGATGGTGGTGTATGCCTTTAATCCCAGCACTCGGGAAGCAGAGGCAGGTGGATCTCTATGAGTTCGAGATCAGCCTGGTCTACAGAGCTAGTTCCAGGACAGGCTCGAAAGCCACAGAGAAACCCTGTCTCGAAAAAGCCAAAATAAATAAATAAATAAAAGGTGGACTTGGCCAGGTGGTGCTGGCACATGACTTTAATCCCAGCACTTGGGAGGCAGAGGCAGGTGGATCTCCGTTCGAGGCCAGCCTGGTTCACAAAATGAGTTCCAGAACAGCCAAGACTACACAGAGAAACCCTGTCTTGAAAACCCCCCCCCAAAAAAAAACAAAAAAAGGGGCCTGCCCACCTCCCGTGTGTGTGTGTGTCCCTCCCTCCTTCCCTCCCTCTTCTCTTCAGCCACTTTTGTCCCTAGAGACTGGTCTCTATCCCCTTTTCTCTCCTCGTTCAATAAACTTCCCATGTGAGCCCTGTTGCATGGTATGACTTCTTTTCGTGGCAGAGGACCTGACACACACACATGGGAGAGAGATTTTTTTTAAAGACATAACAAAAATAGCAGAGGCAAGCAGATCTCCAGGTTCAAGGACAACCTGGTCTATAGAGCAAATTCCAGGGTAGCCAGGGCTACCCTGTGTACAGGGGAAACCCTGTCTTGAAAAACAAACAAAAGTGTGTTCAGTTGCCAGTCCCACATCAGGTGACTCCTGAGCCTGTTCTCCCGGCTCCGGATGATTGCCCTCTTTTGACTTCTGAGGGCACTTGCAGTCATTTCCATGCCTCACCCGCAGACACACAAGGCCTACACATAAATTAAAACATAAAATCTTACTAGGCATGGTGTTGCATGCCTTTTTATCCCAGCACTCTAGAAGCAGTTGGGGCTCTGTAAGATGGAGGCCGGCCTGGTCTACAAAGTGAATTCCAGGACAGATAGAGCTGTTACACAGAGAAACCTGTCTTGAAAAACAAAAGTAAATAAATAAGATGAGAAGCGTTATCTGTTTATTATGTGTGTGTGTTCATGAGGGGAAGTCAGAAGGCAACCTCATGGGGTCTGCTCTCTCCACCCAAGCTTTTTGTGAATTTTGGGGTCAGCCTCAAAGCTGTCAGGCCTGCGAACAAGAAAACAGCCCCTCTGCCAGCCCAGTCATCTCACCCAGGGACTGCTCTTTTGTTTCTTTGTTGTGCTTTTGTTTTGTGAGACAGGGTCTCACTAGGTTGCGCTGGCTACCCTGTAGACCAGGCTGGCCTGGAACTCACAGAGATCTTCCTGCTTCTGCTTACGTCATACTGGAATAAAAGTAACAACACGCCACTACACTCAAACCCAGCCCCCAGCCCCCACCCTCGGCCTCCAAATTTTAAGACAGGAGGACTGTGATCCTTCTGCTTCGTCCCTCCATGTAGCTGCGATTGTGGGCCTGTGCTAATAGGTCCTCTTCTGTATTGATTTCTAATCCTTCTATCAACTGAGACAATAGTGCTGCAAGAATTTATTCCATAATCTCTCTCTTTTCTTTGGAGGCGTGGTAACTCAGGCTGGCCAGGAATGCAGTAAGTAGTGAGTTGACCTTGAAATATTTTTTAGCTAGGTGTGCTGACTCACACCTTGAACCCTAGCCACGGAGGGCAGAGAAAAGAGGAGAGAAAAGAGGGTCTCTGAGCTCAAGGTCAGCCAGCTCCACAGAGGTAGTTCCAGGATAACCAGGGATGTGTAGAGAGATGCTGCCTTGAAAGCTTTTTTAAAATTTATTAATTAAAAACATTTTATGTATTAAAAAAGAGAAAGAAAGCCAGGCAGTGGTGGCACATGCTTTTAAACCTAGCATTCAGGAGGCAGAAAGAAGCAGGCAAATCTTTTGAGTTCAAGGCCAAACTGGTCTACAGAGCGAGTTCCTGTACTGATTCCATAGCTACTGGGAAACCCTGTCTCGAAAAGCCAAACCAATCCAACCAAACAAACAAACAAAAAAATTTTATGTGTATGTGTGTTCCTTGTGCCCAAGGAGTCAACAACAGGAGTTACAGACAGTTGTGAGCTGCTGTGTGGGCAGTGGAAATGGAACCCAGGTCTCCTGAAAGTAGCCAGTGTTCTTAACTTCTGGGCCATCTCTCCAGTCCAGTCTTGAGCTCGCTCTCTCTCTCTCTCTCTCTCTCTCTCTCTCTCTCTCTCTCTCTCTCTGTTGGAGGGGGGCTTGGAGAAACATTGTGTTTAACGGTAAATGGTAAAGTTTAGCACACTCTAGCACCAGAACTGGCACAGAGTTGAAGCAACAGCCCTGCTGGCTTGGCGACCCCACGGAGCCTTACACGAGCAAAGAGGACAAAGAGCTTCACAGCCTCAGACTGGGCAAAGCCCAGACTGGCACTGGAGAAAAGCTGCTGCTTGAGAAATGGCCTCCTGGCATAGGCAATAATCCCACCACTGAACCCTGCTCCAGTGCCAGCCCTGTCAAACCCAGATCCCGCCACACCAACTGTGAGAGCCCCAGCAGCAATCAACTTGGCTGCTGTGGCAATGTTCTAGAGAAGCAACACAAGTCTGGAACTACCTGGTCACCAGGAGAGGGCGCTACCGCAGGCAGGCTGTTTAGATGGGGCCTCTGGTCTACTCAGGAGGGAGGCAGACAGGAGATATCCTGGACTTGTGTAGACAAGGCTGCCCTCAGAGATCTGCCTGCCCTTGCATTGCCTTCTGAGTACTGGCATTAAAGGAGTATGCTGCCTCTTCCTAGAATTCTTTTTTTTTTTTTTTTATTTATTTTCAAGACAGAGTTTCTCTGTGTAGCCTTGGCTGTCCTGGAACTCACTCTGTAGACTAGGTGGGCCTCTGACTCAGAGATCCACCTGCCTCTGCCTCCCAAGTGCTGGGATTAAAAGCGCGTACCACGACTGCCCGGCTTTCCCTAGCTTTGTCAGTCTCTTGTGGTGTTTCGCATGGACTGGTGGACATCGCTCAGAAGACACCTGTGCTGGCACAGACAGCCCAGAGCTTGGAATTTCCCGCAGTGCGCTTTGAAGGAGGGGGAGGACTGGGAAAACATTTGGCTGGTTTGTTTGTATCAGGATCTCACTGTAGCCCATGGTGGCCTCAAATCTGCTATGAAGCTAAGAAGGACCTTGAACTTGGGATTCTTCAGCCTTCACCTCCCTAGTACTGGGGTTATAGGTGTGCACCATGGCACTGGTTTATGCAACGTGGGGGAAGGGGAATGGGGTTCTGGGTTAGGCAAGCTCTCTACTAGCTGAGAGCCACACCCCCAGCTACCTCTAGCAGCCTTATACAGCGCCTCTCTTCCAAGTCCTTCGTGGGAGTCACCTGTCTTGGTGGTTGTGGAAGTTAGCTCAGACAAGACCAGCACCGCAAAGGTTCTGACATCCTTCCGAGTCCAGATACTTCCAGGGTTCATGCTCACAGAGGGAAGTGGGAAGGGGAGGGGTTTTAACCACTGCTTTACTGTCATGACCAAACACCATGGCCAAGGCAAGTTATAAAGAAAGCATTGGTTCCAGAGGATTAGAGTCCAGGGCCATCATGGTGGGGAGCATGGCAGCAGCGGGCGTGGTGCTGGAGAAGTAACTGAGAGCTCACACCAGCTCCACAAGCCCAAGATACACCCTGCAAGGGACACCCTCAGTGACATTTCCCCTAAACTTTTCCAAACACTTCCACCGAGTATATAATGGTATGGGGGCCAGTCTCGCTCAAACCACCACAAAAGGTTGTACTAGTTGGCTCACGTCAAGCTGGCACAAACTAGAAGAGGAACCACGATTGAGGAATTGCCTGCAGGCAAATGTGTGGGGCATCCTCTGGATTAATGATTGACGTGGGAGGGCCCAGTTCGCTGTGGGCGGTGCCACCCCAGGGCAATAGGAAGGAAGCCGAGTGAGCGTGAGGAGCCAGCACACTCCCTCAGGGACTTCCTCTGGTGGTGGACTGTGAGCTGGGCTGGTCCCCCACATCGACAGAGAAACAAAGGAGGAGAGGAGGGCAGAGAGCTGTCATCTTCTCCTAGCCCACCCCACCCCTCCCCTCAGTGGCTTTGGTGTGAATGCTCCCAGTGGGAACTTGAACTCCACAGATCTTCAGCTGGGCAAGCACACACTAGCAGGTTTAGCACTCAGGACTCCATCTGATGGTCCCTTCTTCTTCTTCTTCTTTTTTTTTTTTTTTTGGTTTTTCGAGACAGGGTTTCTCTGTGGTTCTGTCCTGGAACTAGCTCTTGTAGAGCTGGCTAGCCTCGAACTCACAGAGATCCTCCTGCCTCTGCCTCCTGAGTGCTGGGATTAAAGGCGTGCACCACCAGTGCCCAGCTCCCCAAACCATTTATTTATCTATTATGTGTACAATATTCTGTCTGTGTGTATGTCTGCAGGTCAGAAGCGGGCACCAGACCTCTTTACAGATGGTTGTGAGCCACCATGTGGTTGCCGGGAATTGAACTCAGGCAACCTCTGAGCCATCTTTCCAGCCCCTTAAAGATTTATTTATTTTACGGATATGAGTGCTCTATCTGCATGTACAACTTTCTGCCAGAAGAGGGCATCAGGTCCCACTAGAGAAGGCTGTGAGTCACTGTGTGGTTACTGGGAACTGAACTGAGGACCTTTGCTTTTGTTTGTTTGGTAGGCTGGTGTTTTAGGTTTTTTGAGACAAGGTTTATCTGTAGCCTATTCTATTTTTTTTTTTTTTTTAGTTTTTCGAGACAGGGTTTCTCTGTAGCTTTGGAGCCTGTCCTGGCACTAGCTCTTGTAGACCAGGCTGGCCTCGAACTCACAGAGATCCGCCTGCCTCTGCCTTCCAAGTGCTGGGATTAAAGGCGTGCACCACCACCACCCGGCTTGTAGCCTACTCTAGAACTTGCTCTGTAGACCAGGCTGGCCTTGAACTCACAGAGATCTGCCTGCCTCTGCCTCCCAAGTGTTGGGATTAAAGGCATGAGCCACCACCACTCAGCTGAAATAACAATCTTTATGGACAAATTTGAATTTCTTTATTTGTGAATTTATTCATTTGTGCTGTGAACATGGAAGAAAGGTGATTGGGTTAAAATTCTACCTCTACCTAGTTCCTCTTGGTTAAATAATTGAGCCCTATAAATCTAGTTTTGAGATGAGAAGGCTAACGCCTACTTCAGAGACTAGCTCAACATGGCGGCCTGCAATCCTGGCACTCAAATTCAAGAGGCTGAGGAGGGTAGAACAGTAAATTAGAGGCCAGCCTGGACTAAATAGTTTCAGGTCAGCCATGGCTACAAGGTAAAAGACTGTCTCAAATAGTAAAAACAACAACCCCTCCCCAGAGGCAGAGAGAGAGAGAGAGAGAAGAAAAGGGAAGAAAGAAAAAAGAAAAAAGGAAAGGGAGGAGGAGGGATGTAGAAAAAAGAAAAAAATGGAAATTTGAAACCCAAAGGGGAAGGTTAGAGAGGAGAGCGTCATGAAGTCGGCTGGCCAGCGGTAGCTATTCTGGGCTGTTTGTCCTTCCCACCCTCTTCTTGGATCAGACCCCAGCCACACTTTGCGTTTGGGATGTTCTTCCTCTGCTGCTGGGCTGAGCTGAACTGAGTTGCTTCCGTTCTCCTTAAATATCCTTCCCTCCGGACAGGATGTTCCTAACCAGCCCAAGATGGGGCGGCCCTGCTCAGCCAGGCTAACTTTAGTTTGCTATTTTCAGTCAGAATTTGCCCTGGACTTATCATCTGTGCTGAATGCCCTCTCCAGGTGGGACAGTTCTTAGGTGATGCACCAGGACTGGGGGACACAGACGCTTAGTTTCAATGGGACAATCACCACACACCTGTAGTAATCCCAGCATCTAGGAATCTGAGGTGGGGGATCACCTTGGATTTGAGGACAGACTAAGATACACATGAAAATTGTTTTTTTTGTTTTTTGGTTTTTTTTTTTTTGAGACAGGGTTTGTCTCTGGGATGTCTGGAACTTGCTTTGTAGACCAGACTGGCCTTGAATTCACTGAGATTCACTTGCCTCTGTCCCTCAACTACTGGGATTAATGGCACGTGCCACCATTGCTTAACGAGATTCTGTTTGAAAAAACCCAAACCAGAGATGTCAGAGGTTAAGAGCATTGGCTGTTCTTCTGGAGGTCCTGAGTTCAGTTCCCAGTGACCACATGGTGGCTCACAACCATCTATAATGGAATCTGGTGCCCTCTTCTGGTGTGCAGGCATACACTGCCAGGCTTAATTATCATTTCAAAATGCCCCAAAATGGCACAGCTCTGGCTCGGGGCTTGAGCCTTTGAGCCCAGACTGGGATTGCACCTCACATATTCCACTCAGACTGAGAGTCTGGAGGAAGCCATTTCTCAAGGGGCAGGAACTGTACCAGCGCAGGGGTGTGGTGAAAACAGCAGGTAGAAGACAATGGGTGTCTGTCAATCACGCTGCTGCTCACATTTGCTAAAGTAGTCTCCAAAAGAAGGGGTGCGATGGGTAGATCATGCCCCCCCACAAGCAAGCCTAAGAAGCAGTCCTCAGTGCTGGTATTGGAAGTACGGGCCCGATGGCAGGTGCTTAAGGCACCAGGGCTCCATCCTAGTGAACGCACCTGGGCCAGCGGTACAATTGTAAAATGGACAGAGGCTGGAAATAAATTTTGGTGTCTGGCTGGAGAGATGGCTTAGCGGTTAAGAACACTGACTGTTCTTCCAAAGGACCTGGGTTCAATTCCCAGCACCCACATGGTGGCTCACAACCATCTGTAACTCCAGCTCCAGAGGATCCAACACCCTCCTCTGTGGGCACTGCACATACATGGTGCACCATGATACAGGTGGGCAAATGATCCATACACGTAGCAGTAGATATTAAAAAGAAAGAAACTGAGTATTCTAGAAGCAGTAAATTTTGAGGCGTGTGTACGTGTGTGAGATGCATTTATGTGAGCGGGAGTATGTGTGGAGGTCAGAGACAGTTTTCAAGATTTGGTTCTCTCCATCCACCATGTAGATGATGCCAGAATGGGCATCAAACTCAGGTCATCAGGCGTGGTAGCAAACACCTTTATCCAATGAGCCATCTTGGTAGTCCTGGTCTTGAACTCTTGGCCTTCCTGACTCCTATCGACTAGGATGACAAGCTTGCATTACCAGGCCCAGCTCTGTAAATTCAATCTCCTGCTCAGGCCTTTTCCTGCCTTCTTCATTTCTGACACTGGGTAACATAGCAAGGGGGTCCTCCCCAGATGTCTGTACTTGATATGGGGTTTTCCAGCCTCCAGAACCGTAGAAAATGTGTTTACTCTCATTCCTGCTCGCGCTCTCTCTCTCTCTCTCTCTCTCTCTCTCTCTCTCTCTCTCTCTCTCTCTCACACACACACACACACACACACACACACACACACACACACACACACAATGTAGCCCTGGCTAGCTTGTTTTCTTTAAATCACCCTGCCCTCGGTATTCTGTTATAGAGCCAACATGGGCCAAAGTGGGGAGTCACCTTAAGGTTTTAGGACAATGAGTCTTTATTCTCCTGTTTCTGGATCTGCAGATGCAGGCTGGGCAGGTCTGCTTTCACTTGCAGTGATCTGAACTGACCTGAATATTCCTAATCCTTCTTCGGCCAGTGGCTCCCTGGGGTATGTCCTTCTGAAGGTGACTGTGGAAACTCCAGGGACAAAATCAAATTATGTAAGCAGGGACGGGGGGGGGGGGGGAGGTGCATATCTCAGCAGCTGAGCGGTTGCCTAGCATGTGCAAGGCCCTGGGACGATGCCCAGCATAAAAAAAAAAAAACCCAAAGCCAAAACAAACGAACATCAGGAACTCTGGGAGCCCAAGGCAGGCTCTGCTCATAGGACATTTGTTAAGATCGCATGGGCCAGAGCAAGTCACACGGCCAAGCTCAACATGGGTGGGAGGTGCAATGCCTTCCTTCCTCAGCTGGAGGCCTGGGGAATTACTTGGCATTCACAGTTTTGATGAAAAACCACCACAGACATTGTTGATAATCCTGAAAATCTTTTTCCTTATCTAGTGCTCTGTAGATGTAGATATTCCTCCAAGTCAGTAGACGTAGGTTTAATTTGTCCTTAAACAAAAAAACAAAAACATTTTGCTGGGTGGTGGTGGTGCACACCTTTAATCCCAGCACTCAGGAGGCAGAGGCAGGTGGATCTTTGTGAGTTTGAGGCCAGCCTGGTCTACAGGATCCAGGACAGGCTCCAAAGCTACAAAGAAACCCTGTCTCGAAAAAACAAACAAAAATAAAAACAAAAACATTTTTATTGCATTTTATTTAGTTACTGTGGGTGTGTATGTCACGGCATGTATGGACAGGTCAGAGGACAACTTTAGGAGTGGGTCCTTCCTTCCACCATGTGGGTTCCGGGGACTGAGTTCAGATGCCCAGGCTGTGCAGCAAGTCCCCACTGAGTTGTCGCCTCAGCCCCCACCATCCTCTTGAGTACTTGCATAAAAAAATTCTTCAGTGTAAACACACCACTGTTCATAGATCATTCCATCCATGAATTAGCTAAGGATGGGTAGGATGGATGTTTGGGTTGTATCAGGTATTTTTTTTTTTTATAATAATTCTGGGCTGCAAATGCAGCTCACTCAGTTGGTGGCCTGCTTTCCTAGCAGACATGGGGTCCTGTGTTTGATCCCCAGCTTCATACAAACAGAATGTCATGGCACATGCCTGTAATCCTAGCACTTAGAAGGAGGAGGCAGGGGGATCAGAAGTTTAAGGTCACTCTTTGCTACATAGGGGGTTTGAGATATCTTGGGCTACACAAAACTGCCTCATAAAAAAAGAACAAAACTGAACTAATACATATGTTCCTATATATTCTCATTCCGAGCTTAAGGATCAGCAAGTCAAGGCTTATAGACCAAACCCGGCAAGGTGCAAATTACTATAAATAAGGTTATATTGAAACTCAGTAATTTGCATAAGATCAGTGGTTGGTTTCACCCTATCCCGGAAGAGCTGAGTCATGGACACAGAAACCCAGCAGTCCAGGAGGCTAAACTGTCGACCATCTGGTCCTTCAGAGAGTGTGCTAAACTATGCTTCATACCTTGGAAACACCACCATATTTTTGCTTTCATTTTTGTTTGTTTGTTTATTTAACTTCTTTTACATTGGTGTTTTAATTGCATGTATGTCTGTGTGAGGATGTAGGATTCCCTGGAGCTGGAGTTACAGACAGCTGTGAACTGGGAATTGAACTCAGGTCCTCTGGGAGACCAGCCAGTGCTCTTAACCATTAAGCCATCTCTCCAGCCTCTTGTTTTCTTTTTTTGAGACAGGGTCTTACTATGTAGCCCTGTCTGGCTTGGAATTCACTATATAGGCCAGGATGATCTGCTTGCCTCTGCCTCCCCAGTGCTGTGATCAAAAGTGAGTGCTACCATGCCTGATATGAGAAAAAGGATATATTTTTTAAAATGTAATGGGGATGAAGTGGTTAGAGAGATTGCTCAGTGGTTAAAAGCATTAGCTGCTCTTTCAGAGGACTTGACTTCAATTCTCAGAACTCACATGGTGACTTACAAACCACCTGTAATTCCAGTTTCAGGGGGCCCAGTGCCCTCTCCTGGCCTCTGGGCACCAGGTACACACGTGATACACAGACATACATGAAGGCAAAACATCTATACACATAGAGTAAAAAAAACTTCAACAATTACCTTAGCTGGGTGTCTTAAATCCCAGCATTTGGGAGGCAGAGACAGGCAGATTTCTGTGAGTTCAAGACCAGCCTGGTCTACAAGAGCTAGTTCCAAGATAGGCTCCAAAAACTACAGAAAAACCCTGTCTCAAAAAACAAACAAACAAAAAAAAAAAAACTAAAAATAGCCTAGAGAGATGGCTTAGCACTGCTCTTCCAGAGGTCCTGAGTTCAATTCCCGGCAACCACATGGTGGCTCACAACCATCTACAGTGGCATCTGATGTCCTCTTCAGCCAGGCAGGCCTACATAGAACACTCATATACACAAACTACATAAAAAACAAACTTAAAAAAAAAAATTATAGCTGGGCGGTGGTGGCGCACGCCTTTAATCCCAGCACTCGGGAGGCAGAGGCAGGCGGATCTCTGTGAGTTCGAGACCAGCCTGGTCTACAAGAGCTAGTTCCAGGACAGGCTCCAAAACCACAGAGAAACCCTGTCTCGAAAAACCAAAAAAAAAAAAAATTATAGCCAGGCGGTGGTGGCGCATGTCTTTAATCCCAGCACTCGGGAGGCAGATGCAGGCGGATCTCTGTGAGCTCGAGGCCAGCCTGGTCTACAAGAGCTAGTTCCAGGACCAAAACCAAAACAGTTACGGAGAAACCCTGTCTCGAAAATAAAAAAAAAATTTATATTTATTATGTATATAGTGTTCTGCCTGCATGTATCCTTGCAGGCCAGAAAATGACACCAAATCTTATTACAGATGGTTGTGAACCACCATGTGGTTGCTGGGAATTGAACTCAGGACCTCTGGAAGGGCAGTCAGTAAATCAATACTCTTAATCGCTGAACCATCTCTCCAGTCCCAAAGGAAATCTTTTTTTTTTTTTTGAGACAGGGTTGCTTTGTGCAGCTTCCAGTAGGAGTCTGCCCTGGCCAGGCTGGCCTCAAACTTGCAGAAATCTGACTGCCTCTGCCTCTTGAGTGCTGGGGTACACACACACGCGCACACAAAAAAAAAAGGACAGAGACTCAACAGGTTATATTTAGGAATGTGTGAATATACAAAAAAATATATATCCAATAACAATGAAAAAAGAGGATGTAAATTTGAAGGCTATCAGGGAGGGTACATAGGAAGATTTGAAGGGAGGAAACAGAAGGGAAGAAATGTTCTAATTAAATTATAATGTCAAAAATTGTTTTGGGGGAGTTTCGGGACAGGGTTTCTCTGTGTTAGCCCTGGTTCTCCTGAAACTGGCTTTGTAGTCCAGGCTGGCCTCGAACTCACAGAGATCCACCTGCCTCTGCTTCCTGAGAAATCCTGTCTAGAAAATAAAAAAAAAGTTATAAATTGAACATGATTGGGGAATGGCAGAGAGGTAGTAGTAGATGGATATGATTAAAATACATGAAATAAATGTATGAAAATTTCAAGACATAAATAAAAATTATCTTGGCACAGTGACAGCCACTTTAGATGTAATATTAAGTCCTGGAAAGAATCATTATAAATAAACAAACAAATAACTAGAGTGTGGTGGCCTAAGCCTATAATCCCAGCACTTTGGCTGCTAACACAGAATGACCTTGAGCTGATGCTAGCCTTGGCTACACAGTGAGCCCCAGTGTCAAGAGACAGAAAGGGAAGAGCAAAGGACGATGTCTCTGTCCTACCATGAGTGATGTTCGGCTCTAATACATACAGTCAACACAGGCACACGTTTTCTTCGTTTAATCTTCTTAGTGTTGGGGAGTTTGTGACCCAGGCTGGCCTTACCTGCAGATCTTCCTGCCTCAGCCTGCAGAGAGCTGGGATTATCCCTCTGGGGTTGAGGATTAAACCCAGGGCTTTCATCTGTCAGGCACGTTCTGTACCGCCACAATGAACTAACACTCGATCCTGCCCCGCCCCTTTTATCCTAAATGATTTATTTTATGTGTTTTGCCTGTGTGACAGTGTCAGATATAACTCTAGGTGGAATTAGAGTTACAGGCAGTTGTGAACTGCCATGTTGGTGCTGGGAATTGAACCAGTGTTTTTAACTTCTGCGCCATCTCTCCAGCCCCTTCCTCCTATCCTTTATTTTATTCTTCTCACTTGGTGTTTCAGTTCATTTGTTCATTCATTCATTCATTCAGTTTTGTTGTTTAGTTTATTAAAAGTCCTTTTTTTGTTTGTTTTTCATAGGGCTCCCCCCCGCCATGTAACAGCTCTGTCTGTCCTGGACCTCACTCTGTAGACCAGTCTAGCCTCTAACTCAGAAAGCCTCCTGCTGATCCCTCCCTCTCGAATACTGAGATTATAGGTGTGTGCCACCACCACCCACCTAAAAGTTCCTTTTAAATTTTATACCCTGTTCTTAGAAAATAAAAACAAGGGCCAATTAAAAAAATAGCCCAGTAGGCAAAATGGCTTGGTGCTACCCTGGTGTCCTGAGTTGGAGCCACAAGGTAGAAGAGAGTCAAGTCCCCAAGCTGTCCTCTGAACTCTACACTTGCACCAGGGTATGAACAAGTGTACACACACACACACACACACACACACACACACACACACCAGAATTGTTGATAGAGGTCTATAATCCCATCAGGAAGTGGAGGCCGGACATTCTCTGTCACTTAGTGAGTTTGAGGTCTTTCCGGACCGCCTGAGATCATATCTCAAAACAGCAACCAAACAAAAGCCTAACTAAAAACAAAACAAAACAGTCAGGTTTGGTGTTGTATCCTTTAGAGCCCAGCACTTGGGAGGCAGAAGCAGGCAGATTTCTGAGTTTGAGGCTAACCTGGTCTACAGAGCTAGTTCCAGGGCAGCCAGTACTACACAGAAAACAAACAACAACAAAAACCCCACAAGTAAATAATTAAAATGAGGCCTGGAGGAGTCTTTGTGTCCCACCAGCCGACTCCCAAATAAGGACATGGAGACATTAATTATGAAAGCGTGGCCTTAGCTTAGATTTATCCCACTACCTGTTATAACGTAAACTAACCTGCCTTTATAATTTACCTTTTACCATGTGGCTTTTTACCTTTCTTTTATTCCGTGCACCCAAATCCCTGCATAGCTCATTGGCATTTCCCGTGTACCTACATTCTCCTGCTCTTCCTTTCTCTCCCCGGAAGTTCTACCTAAACCTAGCCATTGACCATTCAGCTTTTTATTACACCAATCACAGCAAATACACCCTCACATGGTGTACAGTGATGCCACAACACCAGCAGGTAGAGGCACTTGCTGTGACCTCCGCCAACCTGAGTGATGCCTGAAGCCCATGCAGAGGTTGAAGGAAGAAGCTGACTGCACGGGAGTTGTCCTCTGACCTCCACACATTCAGTGTGGCATGTGGGCACAGGCACACACCAGGCTCATACGAATACTGTACGGTAATAGCAAGTAAATAAAATGGAAAAAACAAACTGAGAAAACCATCCATCTATCTCCTTGCGTGCTTCAGTGTTTGCCTGTGTGTGGAGACCATGGGTCATCAGATGTCTTCCTTAGCTGCTGTAAAACCATTTTCTTTCTCTCCTTGCACAGCGTGTGTTGCACAGAGTTAACTCGGCTCCTCAGGCTTTGCAGCAGGTACCTTTTCCCTGCTGAGCCATCCCACCAGGCCTGTCAATCTTTCTTTTTGAGATAGGGTCTTTCATTGGAGCATGCTGATTGGCTGGGCTGGCTGGTTGGCCAGAGAGCCCCAGGAATGCTCTTGACCAGTCTCCTCCATTCCTATCCCTAGCCCCGGGGGATGGGGTTGGGGGTTAGATACATGCTGCAGTAATTGGCTTCTTAATTATGGATTCTTCTGCACTCAGGGCAAGCACTTTAATGACCGAGCTTATCTCCCTAGCCCTAGAGGGTCTGTGATACTTTGATTACTCTGTCTTCTTTCTGGCTTATGTAATAAATAAATAAATAAATAAATAAATAAATAAATAAATAAGATGGTGCAGGTGTTTGGACACAAAATCCTGGCAGCTGGTGCACTTCACACCTGTGTAGATGCTCTAAGTCCCTGAAGAAGCCACCTTTAAATGACTGTCATGCTTCAGACCACCAGTGCCTTCTCAGGTCACTGAAGGAAAAGCCTAAAATACTCCCGGTAGCTTCTGAGGTCCCTCAGGACCTGGCCCTTCCTGATAAGGACACTCTGGCTTGTCCTAAATTTAACTCTGAGGAGGGACTGGAGATGAAGGGAGAGATAAAGGAGAGAAGTCACTGAACAGCCAGTTAACTGATGGCCCAAACCAGCAAAAGACCTTCCCACTGTCCTGACTCAGTGTGGTGGCCCAAGCCTGTAATCCTAGTACTCGGGAAGCTCAGGCAAGGGGACCCATGAGTTCTAGGCTAGCCCATGTTATAGGACTAAGACAGTGTCTCAAAGCCAAACGAGGGGGTTGGCTTGCTTGGTGAAGTGCAGGTAAAAAAGCTAAGTGCACTGGGAAGCAGAGATGAGAGGATCCCTGGGGCTTCCTGTCCCCAGTGCTCAAGTAAAAAGTTAAGCCGCACTGGGAAGCAGAGATAAAAGGATCCCTGGGGCTTTCTGGTCAACCAGTCTAGCCAATCCATGACCACTAGGCCCAGTGAGAGACCCTATCTCTAAAAATACGAATGAGGGGCCGGCGAAATGTCTCAGTGGTTAAGAGCAATGGCTGCTCTTGTAGAATACCTACATGGTAGCTCATAGCTATCTGTAACTCCAGTTCCAGGAGATCTGATGTTCTCTTCTGGCCTATGGGGCCTCCAGACACTAAAGTAGTGCACAGACATACGTGCTGGCAAAACACTCATACATATAAAATAACAAACAGACAAATAAGATAAGCCATACTTATAAGCAGAAGCCGGTGGGTCTCTGAGTTTGAGGCCAGCCTGTTCTACAGAGCGAGTTTCTGGACAGCCAGGGCTACATAGAGAAACCCAGTCTCAAAAAATAAACAAACAAACAAAAAATTGGGTGTGGAACTTTTTGGTGGAAGCTTATCTAGCGTGGATGTTGTCCTGACTCCAATCTCCAGTATTTGATTCCATTTCTTTTTTCTTTTTCTTTTTTTAACATCTATGCATTGTGTGTGTCTCTGTATGCGTACATATTTGTGTACACGTGGGAGCATTTATGTCCCACAGTGCACTTGTGACGGTCAGGACAACTTTCAGCGGTTGGTTCTACCATGTGGAAGCCAGGTACTGAACTCAGGTCATCTGTCTTGGTGGCAAGTGCCTTTCCCTGTTGAACCATCTCATCTCATCTCACCACCACAGACTTTGTTTTCTTTTGTTCATCGAGATAGGTTTCTTTTTTTTTTTTTGGATTTTCGAGACAGGGTTTCTCCGTAGCTTTTTGGTGCCTGTCCTGGAACTAGCTCTTGTAGACCAGGCTGGCCTTGAACTCACAGAGATCCGCCTGCCTCTGCCTCCCGAGTGCTGGGATTAAAGGTATGTACCACCACTGCCCATCTTGCACAAACTTTTTAAAAAACAAACAAACAAAACCCTTAGACATGGGTTTGGAAGACAGTTTTTCTTCTTTCTCTGAGTATAGCTCAGGCTAGCCCTACACTCCTGATTTCACCTCCCAAAAGCTAGGATGAAATGGGTGCATATCTGACTTCATTCATTTTGTCTGTTCTTGAGACAGGGCCTCACTGTGAAGTGATGCTGGCCTGGAATTCCAGAAGATCCTTTACCCCAGCTTCCCCAGCGTGGGAACTCCATTCAGGAGCCATTATGCCTGGCCAGCAGCCATATTTCCCCTTGCTACTGAGCTTTGCTGAAGGAGCAGTAGAACCCTCTGCTGTCTTCAGACCTTTTCTGCCTAGATTTTCAACAGTTCAATAAACCCCTCCGTTTCAGAGATCCTGTGGTTTCTGACAGCCCTTAATCTTTTTGAGGGGGCCCCTCTTCTTCCTGGGTGCCAGGACTCTTTCACTTCCTCAAACTCCACTAAGCCCTTTCCGGTCTTGTTCTGGCCTAGTCAGAACTTAGAGATCTCTGTGAGATCAAGGCTGGCCAAGGTTGCATGGTTAAAAAACACAAAACAAGCCGGGCAGTGGTGGCGCATGCCTTTAATCCCAGCACTTGGGAGGCAGAGGCAGGCGGATCTCTGTGAGTTCGAGACCAGCCTGGTCTACAAGAGCTAGTTCCAGGACAGGCTCCAAAACCACAGAGAAACCCTGTCTGGAAAAAAAAATAATTAATTAATTAAATAAAATAAAAAATAAAAAACACAAAACAAAAAAAACCCAAAACTTTTGGGGGCTGAAAAAATGGTACAGCATGCAAAGGGCTTGCTATGGAAGCTTGAGGACCTGAGCCTGACCCCCAGAACTGACACAAAAGTCAGGTCCCCTAGTGCATATATAGACCCAGCTTGGGGAGGTGGGGAGGACGGAGCTCACTTGCTGGCTGGTGAATCAGTAAGATCCGGGCTCAGTGAAAGCCACTGTCAAAAAAATAAGATGGCAAGCAATTCAAGAAGACATCCAGGGGCTGGAGAGATGGCTCAGTGGTTAAGAGCACTGGCTACTCTTCCAGAGGTCCTGAGTTCAATTCCCAGCAACCACATGGTGGCTCACATCTATCTGTAATAAGATCTGGTGCCCTCTTCTGTACTGTATGTAGGATACATGCAGGAAGAACCCTGTATACATAAAAATAAAAATCTTTTTAAAAAATATTTATTTATTTATTATGTATACAATATTCTGTGTGTATGCCTGCAGGCCAGAAGAGGGCAGCAGACCCCATTACAGATGGTTGTGAGCCACCATGTGGTTGCTGGGAATTGAACTCAGGACCTTTGGAAGAGCAGGCAATGCTCTTTAACCTCTGAGCCATCTCTCCAGCCCCCAAAATAAAAAATCTTTAAAAAAAAAAAGGAAGACATCCAGTGTTGATTTCTGGAGTACTCAACTGCAGAGACACTCATATGCACACACTCACACACACACACACACACATGAATGCACACACACTGCATGCACACATGCACGCAAGCACGCACACAGCAGCCTATTCTCTCCACCTGGTTCTTACTTCACTGCTCCAGAGTGCAGTCTTGGTATCAAGGTTTTACACACACACACACACACACACACACACTCGCACAAACACACACAGCAGCCTATTCTCTCAGCCTGGTTCTCACTTTACTGCTCCACAGTGCAGTCTTGGTGTCAAAACTTTCCAGACTCCAGGTGGTTGCATCTGCAGCCCTGGGCAAGGACCAACCATGACATAGTGAGCATCTTTTTTGCCAAGCCTGCTTCTGCAGGGCTAAGGCTCCCAGTTGGCCATGGTGTCATCCCTATGGTGATAGTGGAAGCTTGCATGCAGCCTGCATAGCTCTTCGGACTGTGCCTGATGAATCCGTCTAAAGGAACTGGATTTCAACATTTGTTCTAGTTCAGGAGCAGCCTTTCCTGACCTCACCTGCCAGTCAGAGATGTAAACCCTAACACTCCACCAGGCCTGGAGCTACAGGATTGTAACCTTAGCCATTGAGAGGTACAGAGGTTCAAGGCTTCAGAGGTTTCAGGGGTTCAAGGCCAGCTTCAGCCACTTGGAGAGTGGGATGCCAATCTGGGCTACATAAGACTGTCTCAAAAAGAAAAAAAAAAGGAAGGAAGAAAAAAAGAAAAGAAAAGAAAGAAAGAGCCGGGCGGTGGTGGCACACGCCTTTAATCCCAGTACTTGGGAGGAAGAGGCAAGTGGATCTCTGGGAGTTCGAGGCCAGCCTGGTCTACAAAAGCTAGTTCCAGGACAGGAACCAAAAAGCTACAGAGAAACCCTGCCTCGAAAAATCAAAAAAAAAAAAAAAAGAGAGAGAGAGAGAGAAAGGGAGGAAAGGAAAGAAAGAAAGAGAAAGGGAACCAAATCAGATCAGGCGTGTCACTAGGACTGAGCTCTCGTGCACAGTGCTGAGCTGACACTGTGGGAGTCGTTTCTTCTTCCTTTTGATGAAGCGGGAACTACAAAAACTGGAAGTGGCTTGAGCCACTCCACATCCCTGAGAGCCAGACCCCAGCGTGTTTCTCAGCTGGGAGCGGCTTTGCTTCACCTTCAGTCAGCAGGGGGCACAGAAGTGGGGCCCTAGGGAAGCTGGAGTCTTGGGTTGGCTTCTTCCTGAAGATTTCTAAGTAGAGTCTCAACTGAAGCAGGATCCTGAGAGGCCAGAGAGGTGGGGGAAATTAGGGCGCCAGGAGCGGGGAAGAGAAGAAGTCATCACAGGTGCGAGAGGGGGATCCCTGAGAGCAGCAGGTGGCAAAGCTGGTGGAGGTTCTGAGCAGGCTTCTTCTGGCCTGGAGAATGGGCCTCGTGGGACTTGTTCAGCAGTTAAGAGAGCACTTGTTGTAGCCCTGTAGGCTGAGTGGTGGCTGCACCAGCCCTTAATCCCAGCACTCCGGAGGCAGATGCTGGAGGATCTCTGGGATCTCTGAATTTGAGGGCTGCCTCATCTACAGAGTGAGTTCTAGGACAGCCAGGGCTACACAGTGAGACCCTGTCTCAAAAAACCAAAGAGAAAGCAAGAGAAGAAAAGAATGGGTCCCACATCATGTTGTGCTTGGCAAAATCTATGCTTGAGAATATCCTCAAGTAGAGAATTACAGGTACACACATGAACCCCTGACCTTTTGCTGACACCTATGTTTAGGTATGTGTGTGTGCGTGTGTGAATAAAACCTCAGGATTTTATTGTATTTCTAACAAAATTGGCTCTGAACTGTATCAATCTCAATCTCTTTCTCTCTTCTCCTCTCCCTCCCCCACCTCTTATGTGTATGTTTTATCTGCATGTATGAATATGCACCACATGTGTGCCTGATGCCCTTAGAGGCCAGAAGAGGGCATTGGATGCCCTTGAATGAAGTTACAGACAGTTGTGAGTGCCCAGCTGCCATGTGGGTACTGGGAATTGCCCTCTGGAAGACTAGCCAGGGCTCTTAACCTCTGAACCATCTCTCCAGCCCTACTGCACATCTCAAATAGCCAGAATCTTTTTAGATTTGCAGTTGAGCTCAACACGCTGAAGCTTTGGCAAAATCTTTGTAATCTTAACCTTTTTGTAGAAAATTGGCTTGTTGTGCCCCTGGTAGCCACTATACTTGCCCTTTTGTGGGGTTGGTGCTTACCACATTCCTTGCAGAAAGTCAAACAAGTTTTGGAAACGTCCACTGTATCTGCAGGCATGCTCTCAGCCTTCTGCCGTGGGGTGCTGGGAGCCCCACCTGCTGGAGCGTGGCTGGTGGAGAACTGATTGGCAGTGTTTGACACATGGCACTGAAGATCACCGCTTCTGCCTGTTCCCCAGCTACAGAGGAGAGAGCCACACACACGAGCAAGACTTTCTGAGACCCTGGGCCTGTTGTTTCTCTTCTGTAATACCTATTTTTGGTGTTTGTTTTTGCTTTTGGTTTGAGACAGATTTCCCTGTAACTCAGGCTGGCTTTGAACTCACTATTTAGCTCAGGATGACCCTGTACTTACTCTCTACGGCATCCACCTCCCCAGTGCTGGGATTACAGACGACATGGCTACCACACCCAGTATGATAGAAAGCTCTGGCTTCCAGAGTACTTACCTCACAAGCCTGATTCCCCCGAACCCATGAAAGATTAAAAGACAGAACTGACTCCTAGTCTTCTGGCTGGGTGGTGGCTCACGCCTTTAATCCCAGCACTCAGGAGGCAGAAGCAGGTGGATCTCTGTGAGCCTGAGGCCAGCCTGATCTACAGAGTGAGTTCCAGGACAGCTAAAGCTATACAGAGAAACACTGTTTCGAAAAAACAAAAAAGATTGGAGCTGGAGAGAGGGCTCAGCAGTTAGGAGCACTGGCCACTCTTACAGAGGACCCAGGTTCAATTTCTGGCACCCACATGGCAGCTCACAGTTGTCTGTAACTCCAGTTCTAGTGGATCTAACATCTTTATACAGATATAACATACAGGAAAGACACCAATGCACATAAGAAAAAGTTGTTCTCTGACCTTCAACATGTGCTGTGGTACAGAAACACACACACACACGTGTGAACATACAAACAACAGCAAAAGAGGTAAGGATTAAATAATGGGAGGACTTCTGGCCACTACATGTGTGCACACTCCTGCATACACGGGTGCACACATATACCACACATATGTCATATAAAATACCTTTATGAAAGCATAGAACTACTTTTGTAAAGCATAGAGAGGGGGTGTAAGAGATGGCTCAGTGAGTAAAGAGCTTGCTGCCAAGTCTGATAACCTGAGTTCAAATCCTGGGACCTACATGGTGGAAGGAGAGAACTGAGTCCTGAAAGTTGTCCTTCGGCCTGCACATGTTCCTGAAAGCACGTATATGACACACCACGATAAATAAATGAATGTAAATTGTAGAAAGCCATAGAGAGGCTGGAGGATGGCGCAGTCAGTACAGTGCTAGCTGAGGACCTGAGCGTGGTTCCCACCATATAAAAGACTGGGCATGGCGGTGTGTGTTTGTATCCCAGGGTGGGGAGGTGGAGACCTGGAGTTTACTGGCTAGCTAGTGTGTAGTTGATACACTCCAGGTTCACTGAGACTCTGTCCCCAAAAAAAGGAAAGTGAAACACAGTAAAGGAAGATGGTGGGTATTGGCCTCACACACGCACAGAGACATTCATGCATGCTCACAGACACACTTTTGCGTGCACACACACACATATATGCATGCACACACGTGCACGCACATGTATGCATGCACACAGACGTATGCACACAGGCATGCTTGCGTGCACACACGCATACACATATATGCACACACACACACACACACACACACACACACACACAAGCACTGGTTTAGCCTCTCCATGTTCAAAGCGGTGTTTCTTGGGAGCTACCATTCATTCCCTCGTCCTCAGCAGGGCCAGTGGCTGTACATTCTTAGCCACCAGGGCTTCCCATCTGACAGTCTTCCCTTATATGCAGTTTAGTGCTTTGGTCTCTTTGAACCAGGAGGGCTCTGATTACATTTCCATGGAGGCTGTGTTAATTAATGGTGGTGATAAGATTTTATGAAAGAGAGAATTAGGATCCAGCGCCTGGCTGCTTTCACAGAAGCCAATGTTAACAAGCGCTAATGGCCTGATGGGGAGCCGTCTGCTCCCAGCAAGCCTCCCACCTACCCCACCTCCTGACCTCACCCTGGAGCTTGTCCTGTACAGCTGGATGCCAGCTAGCTAGCTCCTTCCCAGTGTTCAACACCTCTCTGCAGGGCTCTGAGTACAAACCCCAGTGCTCAGAGTCCAAGACATCAACTCGTAAGAAGCAAGGTGCCTTTGTCATCCCAACACTCGAAATGCAGAGGCTAGCCTGGTCTACACAGAGAATCCTAGGACAGTCAGTCAGTCATAAAGAGACCTTATGTCCAAAGCAAAAATAAAAGCTGGGTGGTGGTGGTGCACACCTTTAACATTGGGAAGGCAGAAGGAGGATCTCTGTGAATTGGGAAGAGATTTTGATCCCTCCCCTCCCCCCAAAAAAGCAGAATGGAAATCAAGACCAGCCTAGAGAATAACATGGTTGTACAGGCCTATAGCCCTATCACTCACTGAGTGGTGAAAGCAAGAGGAACTGGGTTCAAAGTCCTTCTCAGCTACATAGGAAGCTTGAGGTCAGACCCTGCCTCAAGAAAACAATCAGGCCGGGTGTTGGTGGCAAATACCTTTAATCTCAGCACTCAAATCCCTGAGTTCAAGGCCAGCCTGGGCTACAGAGGGAGTTCCAAGACAGGCTCTAAAAAGCTACAGAGAAACCCTGTCTTGAAAAAAACCAAAAACCATACCAAAACAAAAAGCAAACAAACAAAAACCAAAACAAAAGCAATCAATGGTGGTAGCACACACCTTTAAGTACTCGGGAGGCAGAGGCAGGTGGATCTCTGTGAGTTTGAGGCCAACCTGGTTTACAAAGTAAGTTCCAGGACAGACAGGACTACACAGAGAAACCCTATCTCAAGACAAAAAGAGAGAGAGAGAGAGAGAGAGAGAGAGAGAGAGAGAGAGAGAGAGAGAGAGAGAAAATAAATAATAAAAGAAAACTTAAACTATTAAGCGAGCCTGTGTGGTATATCACAACATATGTGACAGAACACATTTTATATATGCACATTTATCAATTATCCATTAAACATATTAGTATTATACAAGGTCTCATGGAGAAGAGGCTGGCTCAGCACTCATTATGTAAACCAGGCTAGCCTGGAATTCATGACAATACTCCTGTCTCAGCTTCCTAAGAAATGTGATTACAGGCATGAGCCACCATACCTAGATATTATATATATGATTTATTATGAGCATGTGTGTGTTCAGTGCACACATACACTACACATTTCTATTTACTGTAATATATGACATATGGACTCCATGTATGTTGTTACACATAACATCACATGTCCTGTAGACAGTATTATTACTGTCCCACTTCCTGATGGACAACCTGAGACTCAGAGAAGTTTGGTAAGTTACTTAGAGTCACCGTCGAGTCTGGCTGGTTAGCTCAGTTGACTAGTGCTCTACTGCTGATAGAGTCTCCATGCTATTAAGAGCGAGTTGATATATTGTCTCCTTGGTTTCTGGGAGCTGTGGCTTCATCCTGACAGGTTGATTTTGGAAACATCTGTCCTCCCTCTGCCATTTCCTCCTACCTAACACAGTATGAAACCCAAACTGATTGACCTTAATTCCAGTACTTGGAACTGGAGGCAGCAGGATCAACAGGCCAGCCTCAGCTACATAGCAAAGTTAAAGCTAGCCTGGTCTACATAGTGAGACCTTGTCTCAAAAAAGAAAATTGGGTGGCTTTTGTCTTAAATGGTCTGCTTAAGCCAACAAACCAGGTTCAATGAAAGAATTTATAGCCAGGAGTGATGGTAATCACTTGCAATACCAGTACTCAGGAAGATGAGGCAGGAGGATTGCCATGAGTTTGAGATCAGTGAGTTTCGGGACAGCTCAAGCTGGTCAAGAAAAAAGAAAAGAAAAAAAATTATATTTAAAGACTGAAATATCTATCTATATTGATGAGTATGAGTGTGTTGTGGGGGTGGGGTTCAGCAGTCACCCATGTGCTTGGAGGTCAGCAAATAGCTTGCAGAA
This sequence comes from Microtus pennsylvanicus, assembly GCF_037038515.1. NCBI lineage: Eukaryota > Metazoa > Chordata > Mammalia > Rodentia > Cricetidae > Microtus > Microtus pennsylvanicus. The sequence goes on from NC_134580.1 coordinate 140,839,449, forward strand.
GTCCCCTCTCCCTCCACCATCAGGGACTCTAGGCTTGAACTTGGGTCCCCAGAGGTATGAAGGAGCACCTTTATCCACTGAGCCATTTTGCCGGCCCAAATTATAAATTGTAATGTGCTTTCTAGTATCAAAACCAGAATCTCCCTTCTAACCTGTAGATTCACTGTTCAGCCTCCCAGCCCTCACGTTTTATTTTCCAGTAATGCTGACAGGTCCTGGTCAGTCCCCTCTGCCCGAGAAACCCCGCTGTGGGCCTCCTGGTATTTTGTTTTCATTTCAGCGCTGACAAGCAGGATCACATCAGGCTGTACTTCCTGTGGAAGAATTCACAGAAAAGTTATTTATGGCTACTTCATCTTCCGGCTCAGAGACAGTGACCCGGGTTAAAGTCGGAGGGGTGCGGAAGTGGAGCACGGCGCGCAGCACGGAGGGAAAAAGAAGGCGCGGTCAGGGCGGCAACTGCCTAGATAAGCTGTTTAAATCGCAGACTGGGTGGTATATTATATTTAATGCTTATTGTCCTGATACACTTACTAATTTGTTGCGTGTGCTTGCGCGTGTGCGTGTAGAGGTCAGAAAACAACCTGTGGACCTCTGTTCTCCCTTCTACCATGTGGGTCCCCGGGACTGAATTCAGCCTGCCAGGTTTAGCATAAGCGTCTTTACACACTTAGCCATCTTCCTGGCCCAATGCCTAATATTTTAAAATCTAACAGAGAATGAGAGCAAAAAAAAAAATATCTTCCATGTGTTTTGAGACAAGAGTCTCATGTAACCTAGATTGGTCTTAAACTCTCCATTTACAGTCAAGTAAGGTCTTTAACTTACCTCATACACCCTCATACAGATATACATGCAGGCAAAACACCGATACACATAACATAAAAATAAATTATGCTTTTAAAAAAAATTAGAAAAGCACAGATATCTGGGCTTGGGGGTGCAGCTCTGACATCTCAGCACTCAGGAAACGGAGGTAGGAGGACAGCTAGTTCAAGACTAGCGTGAGCTGCAAAGTAAGATCATTTCTCAATCAAATAAAATACACAGAGTCCTAGATACATGGGGGATAAGACCAGGGGAAGACAGAGAGAAGCCAAGTGTGGCGTCAACACACCGTGTCTACCAGCATTTCTAGCAAACACCAGGGACAGAGGGGCCCCTAGGATTCCTCCCCAGAACCTTCAGAGCAGTGCAGATTTTTGTCTTTTGTCCCCAGAACTGCAAAGGGACACATTTCTGTAGTTTAAAGCCATCAGAATTGAGGTCACCTGTCATCTGAGCTCTAGGGAACCAATCCACTCACAGTAAGAGAGAGGAAAATGAAAATTATAGTGACATATTATTTTAACCAGTTTGACAAAGATCAAAAGGTCTGATAGCAGCCAGGCAGTGAGTGTTCTGAGAAGCGTGTGGCTTTCGTTCTCCACTGGCAGGAAGATATGTAAATTGATATAATCATTGTGGCATTGATATGACAAATTCTGTCAGAATGACAAATGAAATTTCCTTCTGACCCAAAAGTTCTGCTTCTAGGATTTGTCCAACACATGAAAAAATGAGCATCCTTGGAGCCTGTTGGCATATACCTGTAATTCCAGCTTCTGGAGGCAGAGGTAGGAGGATCACTAATTTGAGATCATTCTGAGATTACACTGAGAAGCTGAGGCAAAAAGTTTGCAGCAGGATCAAATCTAGCCTGGGCTACCTAGTGAATTCCAAACCAGCCTAAACTACATAGCCAGATTCTGTATGAAAAAGAGGAGGAGGAGGAAATTTTTAGTAGTACACACAGAGGATTCTACACGAAGCAGGAAGAGCAGAAATTCTACCACACAGGGTCTTACTGTCTGGCTTGGAACTCTGCTATGTAGACCAGCTTGGCCTTAAAATCATAAATCACAGAGATCCACCTGCCCTTCTTCCTATATGTTGGGGTCAAAGGCATACAGCACCACACTGGGATACTTTTCCACTCTTCTCCCCAACCCCAACCCCTCTCCCAGACAAGGTTTCTCTAGGTAGCCCTCGTTGTACTGGAACTCGCTTTATAGACCAGGCTGGGCTCACAGAGATCCGCCTGCCTCTGCTTCCTAAGTGGTGGGACTAAAGGTGAGCGCTACCACCGCCAGTTACTTTCCCATTCTTTTCTTGACCCTCTGGGCATTTCCACTCTTTTTCTGAAGACCCTGTAGCTGACCGTTGTTGCTGAACCTGCTAGCCTTCTTGGAAAATAATTAAAAGACATATCTTTCTCTCTTCTCCTTCCCCACCTGCCTCCTCCTGGCATCTGCCAAGATTACAGTTTACCTACCCTCCAGACTCTCCCAGACTAATAAACTGGTCCTTGAGTCCTTTCAAATGCTTAAAAGAAGTATTTTATCACCAGGCGGTGGTGGCATGTGCCTTTAATCACAGCATTTGGGAGGTAGAGGCAGGCAGATCTCTGTAAATTCAAGGCCAGTCTGGTCTACAGAGCAAGTTCTGGGACTGCTAGGGCTGTTACGCGCAGAGAAACCCTGTCTCGAAAAACAAATAAAAAATTATTTTATCAATGAGACTAAGAACTCATGAAAGGATCCCTGAGTTCCCTGGTAACAGGAAGACTCAAGTTCAGATCACTGTACCCATGGGGAAAAAGCCTGGTGCAGCAGAGTGTATCTGTAAACCCAGCACTGGGGAGGCAGGCACAGGAAGGTTCTGGCGGTTTATGGGCCAGCCAGTCTAGACTAATCAGTGAGCTCCAGGCTCTGAGGTTCAGTGATAAATCCTACACACACACACACACACACACACACACACACACACACACACACACTACCATTACCATACCACTACAGAGAGGGAAAAGAGGAGGGATTGAGAGAGAGAGAGAGAGAGAGAGAGAGAGAGAGAGAGAGAGAGATTAGCCTTGACTGGCTTGGGTCTCCTCTATCTGCGCACCTGACAAGGGAGCGTAGTGAGGGTTTGGGGCTAGGACTTCACACCTGGATTGCGACCGAAAGGGTTTGATCTTTTTTTTTTTTTTTTTTTTAGTTTTTTTTTTTTTTTTAGTTTTTTCGAGACAGGGTTTCTCTGTAGCTTTGGAGCCTGTCCTGGCACTAGCTCTTGTAGACCAGGCTGGCCTCGAACTCACAGAGATCCACCTGCCTCTGCCTCCCGAGTGCTGGGATTAAAGGCGTGCGCCACCACCGCCCGGCGAAAGGGTTTGATCTTAAAAAGAAAAGTGCCAGGCATAGTGGTCCACACCTTTAGTCCCAGCACTCAAGAGACAAAGGCAGGCAGATCTCTGTGAGCCTGAGCCCAGCCTGATCTACATAGGGAGTCCAGACCAGCCAGGGTTGCATAGTGAGACCCTATCTCAAAAGAGAAGAAAGAATAAGAAAAAGGCTGGGTGGTAGTGGTGCACACCTTTAATCCCAACACTCGGGAGGCAGAGGCAGGCGGATCTCTGTGAGTTAGAGGACAGCCTGGTCTACAAGAGCTAGTTCCAGAACAGGCTCCAAAGCTACAGAGAAACTCTGTCTTGAAAAGCAAAACAAAACAAACAAACAACAACAACAACAAAAAGAATAAGAAAAAGAAGGAGAAGGGCTTGTTTCCAAAGAATGGATTGGAGACTGAGTCAATGGGGCTGACTACTGTAGGCAAAGAGGAGAACCACATTCTTGGATTCAGACAGAGCTGTAGCCAGAGGCCTTGATGTGATCAAAGAGTCGGGCTTTGTGGAAAGACTGAGACATCCATTCTCTTTTAGGAGTCTAATTGACTCCCATTCAAGTCAACAACTTTATTAATTTATTGGGTATCCGATATTTCCCAGACCAGTGCTCAATCCTGGAGGGACTTGTGTGAGTAATAACTCACTGCACAAGTCCATTCGCTTTCAAAGGCTTCAGCTTTTTTTTTTTCTGTGCAGGTTTTAAAGACCTCAAAAGTTCCACCGCCCCAAAATCAAATTACACATGCCTCGTTAGAATATCCCTAGAACTCCTAAACCCTTGCAGTTTCTTGGAGAATCAGAAGATAGGGCTGTGTGACTTGCCACAGCCCCCAGGCTACTGGAGTGCTTGGCTGACTCCAGCTTTGACTAACTGTGGTGGGAAAGTACCGTGCTGAGAGCTGCCCTGGCGACTGCTTGAATTGCTGGACCCCAAACTGTGTGCGTCAGTCTGGAGACTGTGTCATCGTTCCAAGGAGGGGGTGCCAACCACTAGTTAATTATTTTCACACAGGCTTTTCAAACCAGCACAACCAACTTTTTATTTATTTATTTTTCATTTAGCAGCTTTTTAATGTGAGAAATGAAGCAAAACCTCCTTTGTCCCGAGTTTTAGTCTGCGGGGACATTTGAAGTGGCTTTGTGTTTTGCTATCTTTCTCACAGAGGGTCTCACTATGTAGGCCTGGCTGGCCTAGAACTCAAGGTGTAGATCAGGCTGGCCTTGAACTCACAGGTGTATGCCCATCATTGTTGCTATTGCTGTTTTCTTCCTTCCTTTCTTTTCCTTTTTTTTTTTTTTTGTTTTTTGTTTTTTGAGACAAGGTGTTTCTTTTTTCTTTTCTTTTTTTCGAGACAGGGTTTCTCTGTAGCTTTTTGGAGCCTGTCCTGGAGCTAGTTCTTGTAGACCAGGCTGGCCTCGAACTCACAGAGATTCGCCTACCTCTGCCTCCTGAGTGCTGGGATTAAAGGCATGCGCCACCACCGCCCAATCCTAGACAGTAAATTTATTTGGTGAATGCTGACTGCAAACTTCATCTGAGAAACCAGAAGGAAAAGGTGCTGTTAACAGGGAGCCTCAGAAGCCTTCTGGGCCACACAGGAATGTCACACAGGGCAGAGTGTAGGCTCTGGGGATACCAAGAGCCTGGAACCATTGGTGATCTTAAATACCTCCACCTCTTCTTGTGTCTTCATCTCATCCAAGGTGACAAGAACAGGACAGATTTCAGTGACCATGACAGTGTTGGTTCCTCCCTTATAAAATAGAGAGAGACCTTCAATATAATCTTCATAGATTCTCAGGTTCCTATACTTGGCCACAGACCACAGCATGACCAGGAAGAAATGTTCAAAACTGGCATCTTTACATGTTCCTGGGGGCATACACACACACACACACACACACACACACACACACACACACACACACACAAATGCATATATATACACACACACATATATATATTATACACACATATCATGACACAATATAGTTATATTTCTATATAGCTCAGGTTGACCTGGAACTCAATATGTACCTTGTTTGGTTTCCAATAAACTTGAGGTCATAGGTAATCCTACGAGACTCATTTACGCCTTTTTTTGAGACATGGTCTCACTATGTAGCCCTGGCTGGCCTGGAACTCACTTTGAAGACCAGGGTGGTCTTAAATTCACAGAAATCTACTTGTCTCTGTCTCCCAAGTGCTGAGATTAAAGATGTATTCCTAAACCTGGTGGTGGTGGCATTTGCCTTTAATCCCATCACTCAGAAGGCAGAGGCAGGCAGATCTCTGTGAATTTGAGGCCAGCCTGGTCTACAGGAATTAGTTCCAGGACTGGCTCCAAAGTACACAGAGAAACCCTGTCTCGAAATAAATAAAAGTAAAGATGTGTGCCTGGCATTTTATATATTAAAATTTTATTTATTTATTTCCAGGACAGCTAGAGCTTCTTTCTTTCTTCTTTTCTTCTTCTTCTTCTTCTTTGTTTTTTTTTTTTTGAGACAGGGTTTCTCAGTGTAACAGTCCTGACTGTCCTGTCATAAATAAATATATAAATAACTCTTTAAAAGATTTTATTTATTTATTTTTAAAGATTTATTTATTTTTCAAATATACTGTATTCTGCACCAGATCTCATTACAGATGGTTGTGAGCCACCATGTGGTTGCTGGGAATTGAACTCAGGACCTTTGGAAGAACAGGCAGTGCTCCTAACCTCTGAGCCATCTCTTCAGCCTGATTTTATTTATTTTTTAATACTTTGTTTTATGTGCATTGGTATTTTGCCTGCATATATGTCTGTGTGAGAGTGTCAACGCCCTGGAACTGGAGCTACAGACAGGTGTGAGTTGCCATATCGATGCTGGGAATTGAACCTGTCTGGTGCCAGCCAGTGCTCTCAACTGCAAAGTCATCTCTCCACCCCTATGCTTTATTTTTTTCCCCCTTTTGTTTAACCTATGTTTTATTTTTATGTCTTAATTTTTTGCATGGGTATTTATGGTGCACGTGGGTGGCTGTCAGTATGTGTCGTGCCTGTGGGGGTGTGCTTGTGGCAGAAGGGTGGAGGTCAGAGGGTAAAGCCAAGCATCTTCTTTGCTTCATCTCCCTCTCATGTACTGAGGCAGGGTCTCTCACCTGAACCCAGGACTCACTATGTCTAGCTAGCCAGCTTGCTCTGGGGATCCCCTGGCTCTGCTTTCCAAGCGCTGGGGTTGGGTAGGGCTGCGGTGCCTGCCTGGCATCTATGTGGCGCGAGGGATCCAAACTCTTCTCTTCATGGTAGCACAGCAGCACTTAACTGGCTAAGCCAAGCTGTCTCCCAGCACTGTGAAGCTTTATTATTATTATTATTTCAATGAAGATGCTCGTGGTTGTGTAAGCAACAGGCTCCTCAAAACCAAGTCCTTGTGTCGTAGTGAACACCAGCCTCTAACCCAAGGACTCAAGAGCCGGAAGTAGGCAGAGCTCTGGGAGTTCAAGGCCAGCCAGGGAGACCCTGTCTTTGCCTAAGAAAAAAGAAAAACAAGGGGCTGGAGAAATGGAAATAAAGTTAAATAAATTATTTAAAAAGGAGAAGAAGAAAGAAAAAAGAAAAACAAAGTTGCTAGGCAGTGGTGGCGCCTGCCTTTAATCCCAGCACTTGGAGGAAGAGACAAGCAAATCCCTATAAATTCGAGGCCAGCCTGGTCTACAAGAGCTAGTTCCAGGACAGGCTCCAAAGCTACAAAGAAATCCTGTCTCAAAAAAAAAAAATAAATAAATAAAATAAAAAATAAATAAATTCGAGGCCAGCCTGGACTACAGAGTTCCAGGACAGGCTCCAAAGCTACAGAGAAACACTGCCTCGAAAAAAAAAATTAAGCAAAAATAAATGAAGAAAAACCAAGTTCCACCCCTGTCCCTGAGGCCGGTCTGGCACTTTCCTGATGGGAACTGTTTGAGATGCTATATGCTAGCGGAAAGGGGTTGGAGCAGGACAAAGTCCAGCGCAGATTGGCTGAGGACCTGCCCTGCCCAGGGAAGGCTTAGGTTGCTAGCCCAGCCTTTCTGTGAAAGCTCTTTTGCAAGCTGACGCAGCTGGAGTTGAGCTCCGGGTTCAGATGAGTGGCAGAGGGAGAAAGGACTGTTTGCACACTGTAACGTGTATCTAAACGCTGTGACAAGGGGCAGGTGAAAGTGCCACTGCCTTTGACGAGGCGCTGGCAGTGACTGCCCTGGCAGGAGATCCTCCACACAGGCTAATTGACTCATTTGGTCTTTTCTTCTCAAGCCATGAGAGTGATGAAATGCTTTTTCTCCCCTTTCCTTTTATGTTCTTTCTTAACCTGCCAGGAAAAACAAAACTGGCTTTCCAACCCCACTGTTCCTGTCAGCTGCTCAGCACCCGCTAGGAATTAGCACAAATAGCAAAACAACGAAATCGAAAATCTCTGTGATTTAGGATAAACAAGACTCCCCACCTCCCATCGCCACCCCCTACCCAAAGTGGAAACTCCACTGAGATTTGTTTCATGGAGGAAGTGGTAACTGCTAGCTCAGTGTGGTGGTTCATGCTTGTAATCCCAGCACTTGGAAGGCTTGGGCAGGGGGATTGTCACAAGTTGGAGACCAGCCTGGACTACATAGAGAATTCCAGGCCCACACAGGGAATTCCAGAGTAAGACCCTGCCTCAAAATAAAAGCAAACCAATGTCCATCATCTATTGGCTACCTACTGCAATCTAGTGTCTATCTGTCCTGTCTCACTTATTGCTGATTTAACATCTACAGAGGAAGCTTGGTGACCCATATCTTAACCCATGAGGCTCAGAGAAAGACAGGACTTAGTTTAGGTCACGCAGCACATGAATGAAGCTAGGCTTGAGCAGAAGCTGCCTTGTGGCCCTGTGATTCCCCAGTCTAGGTCAATTCTATGTGATTACATAGCATCCTGGGCCTTTGCCACACTGGACTTCTTAAATTTTTCTTGTTTGGAGACAAGGTGCTTGTAGCCCAGCCTGACTTGAACTCTATGTGTAGCTAAGGCTAATCCTGAACTTCTGATCTTCCTGGTGCCACTTCCCAGGGGCAAGGATTGCCGGAGTGCATTCCCACCTGTGAGGCTATGCTGGAGATTGAACCCAGGTCCTGAGCGTGCTAGCTGAGAACTTTAGCTGAGCCCCAGCCCCAGCAACATAGTGACTTATCCATAGAGGTTAACTGTAAGGCCTTTCTGGAATCATAATATATACTGTCATTTTTTAGGGCGCCAAATTTCCATAGAATGAGTACTGATCTTCATTGTTTTTGCTACCCTACCCCCAAGTCCCCTCTATCCAACACCAGCCACCTTCCCAGAATGATGAGGAGGCTGTGGAAAGCTGGCCCTGCTGGTACATCCTTATACTCTCAGGACTCAGAAGGCAGGGGAAGGAGAATTTTGGTCTGGGGTCCAGCCTAGGCTAGGCAGCCAGACCCAATCTCCACAAAACATTAAACAAACAAACAAGACGTGGGAGAAAGGATCAACTGAACAAGGCCGCACTTGGTAGGTAATGCACACCTTTATTCCGGCACTGGGGAGGCAGAGGCAGGTGGCTCTCCGGGAGTTTGAGGCCAGATTGGTCTACAGAGTGAGTTCTAGGTCAGCCAAGGTTACACTGTGAAGCCTTGTCTCAGGAAAAAAAAAAAAGTACTTATTTCTTGAGGTTCATGAAACAAGTAATAGTTAACAAGTGTGGTTGGCATGTACTCAGTTATGTACAGTAGTCACCTTATGACTAGAGAGGAAGTTCAGTGGCAGGGTCCTGGGCGGTCCTGGGCTCCATTTTTTAAAATTAAGATTCATTTTTATTTTATAAGTGTCTTGACTGGGCAGTAGTAGTGCACACTGCCTTTAATTCCAGTACTCAAAAGGTAGAGGCAGGAGGATTTCTGAGGTTGAGGCCAGTCTGGTTTACAGAGTGAGCTCAGGATAGCAAGGGCTATACAAAGAAACCCTGTCTTAAATAATAATAATAATAATAATGATAATAATAATAAAAATAAATGTTCTGCCTGTATGTAAGTATATGTGCCACACGTGTGCTTGGTGCCCAAAGAGGCCAGAAGAGGGCATTGGATCCCCTGGAACTGAAATTAAAAATAGTTGGGAGCTGTCATGTGGATGTTGAGAGTCAAACCCAGGTACTCTACAGGAAGTAGTGTGGGGCTGCAAAGGCAGCTCAGCAGTTAAGAGCACTGGCTACTCTACCAGAGGACCCTTGTGTAATTCCCAGCGCCCATGTGGCGGCTCACAACTGTCCATAACTACTGTCCCAGAGGACCTGACATTCTCACACAGACATACGTGCAGGCAAAATACCAGTGGATATAAAATACAAATAAATAAATTTTTAAAAAGTAGTATGAGAGCCGAAGTTATGTTTTAAGTTTTCATTCCTGTGCCTAAGAAATCCAGGAAACAATAACACCTCAGATCTACAAGCCCCAAGGACTGATAGTTCCTGAAATGCTGGAGGCTGTTGGAGATAATGAGTCACCTGTTTTTCCATTCACCTAAACAAGTTTGTTTGACCCCTCAGTACCAAGGTGTTGGATCACGTGGGGCTGGGAGGGTCACAGGCTGGAGTGCCTCAGGATGTATGCTTGTCTCTGATTGGATGCAGGCTGCAGGTTCATCAAATGTAAGGTTATCCCTGATTGGACCTGAGGACCGAGGAAGTATGTGTTTTCCTTCTTAAAAGCCGCTGCTAACTGTGCTGCTTCTAGGCCATTTTCCCAGAAACCTAGGTATGTGTCTCCCCAACCCCTGGGTTCCATTCTTAGCATGAGTGAGTGAAAGAGAGAGAGACAGAGAGAGAGAGAGACGAGAGAGACAGAGAGAGAAAGAGACAGAGAAAGGACACAAACCCCTTTACAGATGCTGTGAACACTTGTGGAAGCTGTTGGTGTCTGCTTCACCCAAGTCTTCAGAGAATCAAGAAGCCATCAAGATGAACGTGGTGGTTCCTGCTGGAAATCCCAGCATTTAGGCTGTGAAGCAGGGGGATTGCTGCAAGTTCAAGGCCAACCTGGGCTATAAGAGGGGACCTTGACTTAAAAAAAGAAAAGCTGTACTCAAAACTGAGCTTCAGGAGGTTAGCCCGGGCTGCACTACGAGACTCTGTCACTAAGTCATTAAAAAACAAAAGAAATCCTTTTTGGTGTAGGGAGTTTGGAGAATCTGGAGAGGTCTACCGCATCCTCAAGGAGACACTTCCCAGAGTCTAGCCCTTCTAAACAAAAGCTTCTTTGGTGTGTGTGCCAGCTGAGAAATCTGTAGGCCTCTGCCTCCTCCTTTCTCAGTCCCTGCCGCCACTCTAAGCAAACAACAACCGAGAGGCCCCCAGGGACCGAGGAGGGCTGTCAATCAACTGGCTGCTGGCGGCTAGCGACTTGAGCAAGAGATAAATGCCTATTATGCAAAGGCTGGAGTGTGGGCTTTATTTGCTGCAGAGATTCTAATAGAATGCTCAATTTAGGAGGGGAGGGGACTGGAAGGGGGGGAGGAGAGGGGAGGGAGAGAAGTCACTTCCCAAGGGCATCTACCAAGGGCCTGTAGTCTCACTTGTCAAGCCTCTGTCTCCTTTCTTTCTTTCTTTCTTTCTTTCTTTCTTTCTTTCTTTCTTTCTTTTCTTTTCTTTTCTTTTCTTTTCTTTTCTTTTCTTTTTTTTTTTTGATACAGGGTCTCCCTAGCCCTGGCTGGCCTGGAATTTAGGTACACCAAACTGACCTTGACTGCACAGACGACCTCTTGCCTGTGCCTCCCTAGTGCTGGGATTATAGGTGTACAACACCACACCCAGCTCATGTATCTTTCCACAGTGTTGGAGTTGGAATTCAGAACCTTTTATGCCCTAACAAAAACTGTACTGTGCAGTCTGCCACCCTTACTACGTTCCTTTTATTTAGCAAAAGTCACATGGCTACCTCGTTCAGGAGAGAGCTCGTATTATTTGTAGTCAGTCCGAGCATCCTTTATGGAACAAAGTAAAACTTCAGCTTCTAAATCATTCTGTCTGTGTGTGTGTGTGTGTGCACGTGTGTGTGTGTACACACGTGTGTGTGTATGTGTGTTGTCTGTGAGGTGTGTGTCTCGTGTATGTGTGTGTGTGTGTTGGGGATAGAGCCAGCAACCCGTGCATGGATCTTAGAGTAGAACTAAACTGACCAAACACTCCAAAACTTGGCTTCCGGTTAGCTGACTCATCTCAGTGGACAGTATTTCCTTAGCTTCAGGGTTAGAGAGTCACACACAGCATGTGACCTGGCCGCAGGCAATGAATGTCAGCTATTAGTTGGAGCCCCAGGAGGGAAACTTTCTCCCTCCCTCTCTTTCTCCCTTTCTTCCTCCCTCCCTTTCTCCCCCCCCTCTTTCTCCCTTTCTCCCCCCTCCTCTCTCTTTCTCTCTCTGTCTCTGACATCTGTGTGTGTGTGTGTGTGTGTGTGTGTACTTATTTGTGTGTGTGTGTGTGTGTGTGAGAGAGAGAGAGAGAGAGGCCAAAGAATAAGAACAACTTTTGGGAAATTAGGTCTTGCCTGACACCATGTGGTCCCAGGGATGGAACTTAAGACTTGCTAGGGTTTTGTAGCAGGGACTCTTATCTGCTGAGACTTCTCACTGGCTCCTTTTTTCTCAACTTTTCATTTCCTTCCCTCCTTCCCTTCCTCCCTCCCTCCCTTCTTCCCTCTCTCCTTCCTTCTCTTTTCTTTTTTGGACTAGGATCTCCAGGCTGGCCTTAAACTAGTCCTGTGGCTGAGGATGACCTTGCATTCCTGACCTCTTGTCTCCACCTCCCTGGAGCTAGGAAGACAGGCTTTCTCTGTCCTGCCTGGCTCTAGGGTGTGGTACCTGAGAGGCTACTAACTGAGCTACATTCCTAGCTCTACTTTCTCTTTTCTTGAACTTGAAGCAATCCTCCTTTCTTGGCTTTCCAAGTGCGTGTGTTTTAAATTTTTAAAGTAAATTGTGAATATTATTATGTGTGCTGGTGCAAGCATGCTCACAACACAGTATACACGTGGAGTCAGAGACAACGTTAGGGAGTCAGGCCGCTCTCGTCACCGTGGGGTCAGATCAAACTCAGGCTGCTTGCCAAGCGTTTCATCCTGTGTGCCGTCTTGATGACTTTGAAACCAATTAGCTTTACATCCCTCAATTTATACATGTTTGTATAAATGTTACATCACTCACTTGTGAATAACAGAAAGCCGAAAAGCAAAAGACTATTAAGGGGAAATGTATTCATATGCTTAACTTGGAATTAATTTCAGAGTTGGGCGGCTGGTGTGCAACTGTAATCTCAGGGCTCGATGGGGATATTGAGTTCAAAGTAACTCCTGGCTGAGATTCTGTCTCAGGCAAAACAAAACAAGCTGGGCGGTGGTGGTGGTATCCTACAACCCCAGCCCTTGAGAGGCAGAGGCAGGCAGATCTCAGTGAATTCTAAGCCAGCCTGGTCTACAGAGGGAGTTCCAGGACAGTCAGGACTGTTACACAGAGAAACTATGTCTCAAAAAACTAAAAAGAGAGAGAGTTGAGCCTGACACTCTCACGTGGGAGGTCTGTGAGGTAAATTTAACAAGTATGAAGCATGGGTTCAAGCACTGAGGAAGTTGGATGTGGTGGTACCATGTGTAAGCCCAGCACTGGGAGGCAGATGCAGGAGGATCAGAAGTTCAAAGTCGTCCTCAGACTTGTGTGGAGCTTGAGGGCAGTGTGGTATATACAAAACCTTATCTCAAACCAAAACAAACCAAGGAAGCAAGGCACTTGACTTGGGTCACAAGACCATCTCTGGAACACTCACTGCTCCAAAAGGGAGTGTAAAACTCTGGCCAAGGCTAAAGCTAAATCTTGACCCTTCAAATCCAAAGTGAAGCAGTCTCTGCTCCAAACAGATTAAGAATGTAGATGGGGGACTAGAGTGGTGGCTCAGTGATTAAGACCACTTGTGACTCTTGCAGAAGACCTGAGTTCAGTTCCAGACATGCGCAATGTCTCTAACTCCGGTCCCAGGGGATCTGATGACTTTTGACCTCTGATGGTACCAGGCATGGACATACATGCAGTCAAAACCCCCATAAAATAAACAGATCTAAGGAAAGGAAGGGAGGGAGAAAAGAAGATGAGCAATGGGGAGGGCCTGCAAGATGGCTCAGTGGGTAAAGGCGCTTGTCACCCAGCCTAACAACCTGAATTCTGTCTTTGGGACCTGCAAGGTGTGCCTGGAGCTCACCAAGGCACTCATATGGACACCCTCTTGAGTACAGGCACAAAATAAATAGAGTTGTCAAGAGAGAGAGAGACAGAGAGACAGAGAGAGAGAGACACAGAGAGAGAGACAGAGAGAGAGAGAGAGAGAGAGAGAGAGAGAGAGAGAGAGAGAGGAGTGGGGTGTGTGTGTGTGTAGACTACAATGCTACCAGCTTGAATTCTGAACTACCAGATGCCAACTGCCAGTTCCAGCATGCTTTGCAGCTGGGCGGCAGAGTTGCTTGGCTGTCCTTTAGTTCCATCCCTGAGTCCTGCAGGAGAGTGACGCTTGCTCCCTGCATTTGGTCTTTTTACTCCTGGTTCGCAGAGTCAACTTGCTTATGAGTCACCCAGGAGGATCTTTGTAAAACGCAGATTCTGGCTTCAGGAAGGTCTCTGTACATTTCCAGGCTTCCCTCTGGGCAGCAGAAGGTCAGAGGGCTTCCGGACATTGTCTTGGCCTCCAGGGAAACCGTGATTGAGGAAGATAGGCTCAGGTCTTCTTTTTTCCCAAGACAGGTCTCACTATGTAATCCTGATTGAACTGGAAACAGCTATATAGACCAGGACGGACTCGAACACACAGAGAAATACCTGCTTATACCACCACACCCAGTCACCTCCTCCTCTTTCCTTTTTAATTCTATTTATTTATTTATTTATTTTTTGAGACGTGCTTTTCTGTGTAGTCACTCTATAGACCAGGCTAGCCTCAAACTCATAGAGGTCTGCCTGCCTCTGCCTCCCAAGTGCTGGGATTAAAGGCATGTGCCATGACTTCCATCTAGAAAAAAATATTAAATAAATTTTAACAAGGTTATTTGGGGTTACATCAAAAATCCTAAACGTAGGGCAGGGAGTTTGGTACATGCCTTTATCCCAGTGCTTGGGAGGCAGAGGCAGGTGGATCTGTATGAGTTTCCAGCCAGCCTGATCTACACAGTGAGTTCCAGGCCAGCCAGGGCTACATAATGAAACCATCTCAAAAGGAACAAAAGAGTCCTAAAAGTAGGCTGTAGCTCACTGAGTAGCTGCCTTACAGCTGTAGCTGTAGTAGTAGGTTGTTGGCTTCAGAAAGAGATCCTGTGTTCTGTTCCCAGTGCTAGGGTTAGAGGGGAGGGGGAGGAGGGAGAGAGAGAAAAATAGAGAAAGATCTCATATGTATGAGCTAAATTGGGCCCATGTGTATTCTAGACTTGACTAAGTCAAATACATTGCTGTGTATATATATTACTGGACATTGAACCCAGGGACTAAACAGAACTATAATCCCAGCAACCAATCAGTTTGTTTGTTTTTTTAACTGAAAAACAGAATCTGAGACAGGTTTTCATGGTATCCTAGAATGGCCCCCAAATGAGCCCCTGCCTCCACCCCCAGAGGAGTGCACCACCAACACCTGGTTTATGGCTGGACCCCAGTGCATGCTAGGAAGGATTTTTACCAACCAAGCTACAGCCAAAGTCACAAACAGAAAAACCAAACCAAACCAAAGCCTTGAGTCCGGTGTGGTGGTACACGCCTGTAATCTTAGCTCTTGGGAGGTAGAAGATCAGGAGGTCAGGGCCAACCTGGTCTCTACACGATAAATATGAGGCCAGCCTGGGATTTTATGAGACTTCTGCCTTAAAATATCAAGAACGACCAACAGAACAGAAAGAAAAAAATAACCTGAGATAATTGTGAATCCTTATGCAACTGCAGAAAACAGATCATCCCCCACTTTGTCCCTTCATGCCCAGCGGTAACATTATGCAAACCTGCAACAAACTGTCACATGACATTCAGAGTCCCCGTCTCACTGATTTCCACGTGTGCATATTAAAGTCTATGCCATTTGCCACACATGGTTTGTGTGTCTGCATCCACTTAGGGCAGACTCAAAACAGGACTCGCGTCCCATATAACACATTCACCCGTCTCTCAGGGTTGCTGCTGGACCTTCATCCCCAACCTCCCAGGACCACTAATCTGTCCTCCAGTTCTAAAATGTTAGAATTTCAAAAATGCTCAACAGCCGGGCAGTGGTGGCGCACACCTTTAATCCCAGCACTTGGGAGGCAGAGGCAGGCGGATCTCTGTGAGTTCGAGACCAGCCTGGTCTACAGAGCTAGTTCCAGGACAGGCTCCAAAGCCACAGAGAAACCCTGTCTCGAAAAAAACAAAAACAAAAACAAACAAACAAAAAAAAAACCTGTTCAAAAATGCTCAACAGGAGGATGGAGAGATGACTCCATGGGTAAGAGCACTTGCTGCACCACCCTCTGCATCTGAGCTTGGATTTCAGCACCCGTGTAAAAAGCTGGGTGTCGTGCTATAACCCCAGCATTATGGGGGTGGAGGAGACAGGAGTCCTGCTGGGGCTCCTCAGGTGGCTGGCCATCAGTTAACTCCAGGTTCAGTGACAGACTCTGCCTGAAAGGAATAAAATGGGCAGTGATATAATAGGACACTGGGTCTCCTCTGACCTCAGAGAACACACACATACATGTCACACAGCTGGACATGGTGTCACATGACTGTAACCTCTTGCACTTAGGAAACTGATGCAGGAGGGTTGCTGTGTGTTGGAAGCCAGCCTGGCCTAGATAGCATGAGCCTATCTTAAAACAAGTGTCCAGGCTGGGCAGTGGTGGCACATGCCTTTAATTCCAACATGAGGGAGACAGAGGCAGGCAGATCTCTGTGAGTTCGAGGCCAGCCTGGTCAACAAGAGCTAGTTCCAGGACAGTTAGGGATGTTACATGAGAAACCTTGTCTCTAAAAACCAAAAAACAAAACAAAAAAAGAAAAGAAAAAAGAAATGAAAAGGAAAGGAAAGGACATGACTGCTCCTAGGCATGGTGGAGAAAGTTTATTACAGATGAGAGGAAGAGAGTAGCCACAGTCAAACACACACCTGGAGAGCCCAGAGTGATTAGAAGGAAACCGAACTCGTTCATTTGAGGAAAGGGGTGGGGAAGTGGGGAGAGAAAACCAGATGCAGCAGCCAGGAGGCTAAAGGTGGGTACCCCAAATGTCTGAATTATATAGGGAAGAGCCTCTGGGGGAAGGGCAGCCTTCCTTTGGGCTGCAGAATTCAGGGTAGAGGGCGGGGGGGGGGTACACTATTCATACTCTGTAGTATACTATCCCTCAGGTAAGGACTGAGGGATGCTGGGAGAAGCTGAAGGGCTAGGCCCACTTTGATATGTTAAATAGGTACCTCAGTCATTTGTCCTGGGTTTGAAACGTAACAATTTTATGTATGAACGTTTTGATTGCATGTCTGTCTGTGCACCATGTGCAGGCCTGATGCTGGTGGAGGTGAAAGGAGATGTCAGATCCCCCAAACTCAAGTTACAGATGGCGGTGAGATACAACGTGAGTGCTAAGAAACACCCAGGGTCCTCTGTCAAAACAAGTGCTCTTAGCCAGGCGTGGTGGCGCACACATTTAATCCCAGCACTCGGGAGGCAGAGACAGGTGGATCTCTGTGAGTTTGAGGCCAGCCTGGTCTACAAAGGGAGTTCCAGGATGGCCAGGACTGTTACACAGAGAAACCCTGTCTCAGAAAAAGAAACAAATGAAAAAGCAAGTGCTCTTAGCTGCTGGGCCATCTCTCCAGCCCCTCCCAGCCCACATCTTAATGCACACAGGATCTTTGACTGGGTTATATAAACTCTCTCCCAGCAGCCTTTTTAAGGTGGGGCTTAGATGATGTGGGAGGTCCTTCTGTATGTGTCTTCCTTTTATTCATGGTTGAATGAATGAAGCTGCTTTGGCCTATGGCAGGGCAGAATATAGTCAGGCTGGAGAGATACAGAGAGAGAGTAGGCAGAGTCAGAGAGACACCATGTAGCTGCCAAAGAAGAAAGATGTCAGAACTTATTATTGGTAGGCCACAGCCTCATGGTGATACATAGATGAATAGAAATGGGTTAATTTAGCTGGGTGGTGGTGGCGCACACCTTTAATCCCAGCACTCAGGAAGCAAAGGCCAGCGGATCTCTATGAGTTTGAGGCCAGCCTGGTCTACAAGAGCTAGGACAGGCTCCAAAAGAAAGAAATGGGTTAATTTAAGATGTAAGAATTATTTAATAAGAAGCCTGAGCTAATAGGTCAGGAAATGAATGAGCTGTCTCCTTTACACTTGAATGCATAGCCAAGCTGGCCTTGAATTTGAGACAATCCTTCCCTCTCAGCCTTCTTCTAAGTGACTTGGATTATAGGCAAGCTGATGTACCAGCAGCTCCTTTCCTGCCCTTATTTGGGGTTTTCAGATGTGTCATGGCATCAGGTACATGATGGAATTTTGGGGTTCTGCAAAGGACTATGTGGGTCCTAGTGATTGGGTGTGGTCTTGATTTCACTGTCAGGAGTGTCTCACTGCGACTCAAGTTCTCCAAGCAGTTTGTCTCTCTCCCCTCTGCTTGTTTGCCTACTCAGAACCCTTTCCTTTAGACATGCTCTACCACAGAGCTGCCACCACACACACACACACACACACACACACACACACACACGTACTCCACATGGTATTATTAGTCAAAGCTTAGCTTTGGGGAAAAAAAAGCCTTCTGGACTCTCGAGTGGCTGAGCAGCTGAAGGACCTAAGTTCAAACCTGGGATCCATAAGGTAAAGAGAGGAACCAATGACCACAAGTTGCCCTTTGACCTCCTCAAGTGAGGTGCACACATAAACTCATTAAATAAATAAATAAGTGCAAGAAAAAAACCAATCCCTTTCCTTATTACTCTGCTCACACACAGTTCCCTACTTCAGGGCCTGAACCCTATTGTTTGCTTCAAACTTCCTCTCTTCAAGATAAGACCTGTTTTTTCCCCTGGGCTCCAGGAGCCACTCCTACAAGACACTGATGCTGGCAAGCCCAGCATTGTTCCTCGGCTCTGATAAAGCTCCACCTCTGAGAACCTCTGACTCTTACCTGGTTCTGGGACTCCCTGAGATCTGCTTGGCTTTCAATCTCAGTGCAGTGTTGCCATTTCTGTTAGGAGTTAGTTAATTGCCCATGTACTATGCTGTGCAACTTTGTAGCTACTGAACCATCATACCCCAAGTTATGGTTGAAGCTTGACCCATCATCAGGATCACCCAGAGGGTACGTCAGCCCACTTATCCTGGGGCCCTCCTCCAGAGTTCTAAGATTTTCTGACTCCAGAACCACGGGCTAACCTGTTCCCCAAGAGGCTTTCAGATCTGTGGACTATACTTCAGGAATCACAGGCTTGCTAGCATTTATAGACTGTCAAAGAGATGAACTGAAGGGTGTGTGTGTGTGTGTGTGTGTGTGTGTGTATGAGAGGGAAAGATTATGTCATGTGCGGGTGCATATGTGTGTGATCTGACTGTGTAGAAGCCAGAAGTTGAGTTGATGTTAAGTATCTCCCTCAGTCACTCCCCACTTTATTTTTTGAGGCAGGATCTCTCACTGACTGAACCTGGAGCTTACTGATTGGCTAGACTAGCTGGCCAGGGAGCCCTAGCATCTGTCTGTTTCTATGTCCCCAGTGCTGCCGTCACAATGTCTACTGCCACTCTTAATGTTTTACAAGGGTGCTGGGGATCTGAACTCAGGTCCTCATGCTTGTGTGATGAGCACTGTACTGACTAAACCATCCCCTAGCCTGTTTTGTTTCAAGACAGGGTTTCTCTGTGCAGTCCTGGAACTCACTCTGTTGATCAGGTAGCCTTGAACTCAGAAGATCCTCCTGCTTCTGCCTCCCAAGTCCTAGGAATAAAGACATGCACCACCACCACCTGGCCTAGCCCCAGCTTTTTTTTTTTTTATTTTCGAGACAGTGTTTCTCCGTAATTTTTTGGTTCCTGTCCTGGAACTAGCTCTTGTAGTCCAGGCTGGCCTCGAACTCACAGAAATCCGCCTGCCTCTGCCTCCCGAGTGCTGGGATTAAAGGTGTGCGCCACCACCTCCCGGCCTAGCCCCAGCTTTTTGAGTCAGTGTCTTGCTTGGCACCTTGACTGGCCTGAAACTCACTATGCAGAATAGGCTGGTTTTTGAACTTGGAGCCATCCTCCTCTTCTGCCTCTAGAGGGGTTAGAATTACAGGGGTGGGTTACCCTACTGGTACTGAAGTACTGTGTTATTCTTTGTTTTGTTTTGTTTTGGTTTTGGTTTTTGTGTTTTCAAGACAGGGTTTCTCTGTGTAGCCTTGGCTGTCCTGGAACTCACTATGTAGACCAGGATGGACTTAGCAGAGATCCACCCAAGTACAGGGATCAAAGACATGCACCACCACACCTGGCTTTCTTTTTTTCTGTGCAAGGGTGTTTTGCCTGCATATACGTCTGCGTACCGTGTATGTGCAGTGCCCATGGAGGCCAGAAGAGAGCGTTAGATCTCCAGGAAGTGGAGTTACAAATAGTTGTGTGCCATCAGGGTGCTGAGAACTGTGCTCAGATCTTCCGTAAGAGCAGCCAGTGCTCTTAAGCTCCGAGCCATCTCTTCAGCCCCCAAAGTATTTTAAAGTAAGTTACCAATGTTGCTACCCACAAAAACTGACATCTCCACTTCTCAGGGTTCAAGGGCTCAAATCTCTACTTTTCTTATTCAGGACATCTAATTTGTCACAGGTGTTTCTGCTTCTTGAGTCCATCCTTCTTTCTCTCCCGCCCTCTCTTTCCAGTGTGTGTGTGTGTGTGTGTGTGTGTGTGTGTGTGTGTCTGTGTACACACATGCAAGTATAAGAGAAAAAGAGAGAGAGAAGGTTTCATTCTGTGGCTCAGGCTAGTACCTTAGACTTTCTTTAAACTCCTGGCAATCGTCCTGCCTCAGTTTCCCAAATACTGGGATCATAGCCACAAGTCAGCAGTTTCTGGTGCCATCCTTTCTTGTTTTACCCCATCCTTGGTCATGTTCATCATCCACTTCCCACCTGGTGTCTCCCCTCCTGACCCTGCTGCAGTGTTTGGAAACTGATCTTTGCAGTCGCAAGTCAAATCATGACAGTCCCCTAAAAACACACTCAGTGGCCTTTGCTTAGGGAAAATTGCAAGCAGCTTTTACAAGGGACCAGCAAGAACCTGCATGCCTGGCCCCTGCCTCCTTCTCCTCAGCTCTGGTCCCCACACCGCAGACTCTCCGGAGTAGTTCCTCACCCCCTAAACCCTGTCCTCCGATCTACAGTGTTCAGGGAGTTAGCCTGGAGATGGGAAGCCAGCTGAAAACAAACAGGATAAGGAAGTATGGGGCAGGTATGTCTTCGTTTATGAGAAGACACTCTTTACTCTTTAAATAGGCTCTTTACTCAGATCAATTGGAAATCTCATGTGATTTCCACAAAAAAAAAAAAAAAAAGGATTCCCACAAAGTGGAGCCACTTGCCTCTAGGAAGGGAAACTGCAGATGGACGGGAAGGCTGGGGCCCGAGGAGAAGGAACTTTTTAACCTTAAGTCTTTCATTCCTTTCCACTCTTGACCCACCAGAGGCAAAGTAAGTACACAAAGGGGACCCAGTCTATTTTAGAAAACCGGTAGTCCTCCTTTGCTTTAGCTTTCTTTAGAGGCAGTAATTAGCTCGCTTTTGTTGCCTGCTAACTTTTTCTCAGCTGCCCCTCCCTCTCCTGAGGGCTTCATCACAAACTCCAAGAGTGCCCTCTCTTTGGTTTACCCGGGCATTACCCAGGTTCTAAGTGTTAAAAGCTAGAAAAATATCTGTTGAATGCATAGGGACAGGATGCAAAGGAACATGTGATAGCCCCCCACCCCGACCCCAGGAGGATTCAAATATATATATATTTGAGGCCTGCTTGCTGGCTTGGAATCTCTAGGAATTCATTACTGGCTAATTCTTTTTATCTTTATTATTATTTATTTATTTATTATTATTATTTTTTTGGACTTATACAGTATCCCTGTAGCTCAGACTGTAGCTCATCTCATAGCAATTCTTCTGCCTCAGCATCTCAATTCAGGGACTATAGGTACAGACATAAGCCATTACAGCCTATAGTACTTTTTTTTCCTTTCCTTCTCTCTTTCGTGTGTGTGCATATGTTTGAGGGCAGCCTGGGTGACGGGAGCCTGTTGTCTTTCCCTCAAAAAAAAGACCCACCAAAAAAAAAAAAAAAAAAAAGACCCAGGGAAACCCATCCTTTCCTGAGTAGATAGATGAGCCACCACCATCTCCTGTGTGATATGGCTCCTGGATAAGCCGTATTATGCAGGTGGAGGTCAGAGGACAACTCTCCGGAGTGAATGTTCTCCTTTGTGGATTCGAGGGACGTGGCAACCCAGGGCCTCAGGCTTGGTAGCAAGCATCTGCACCCACTGAATCATCTCTCTGTTTTCTTCACTCTTTTGACTTCTTAAAAGATCTTATTATACATTTATAGACACTTGTGTGTACATGTGAATGTGTGTGCCTGTACCCTAACAGATCAGAAGAGAGCCTAGAACCCCTGGAGCTGGAGTTACATGTTGATGTGAACCACTTGATGAAGGTGTAAGCAGCCTGCCACGAGTGCTGGGAACTGAATCCAGTTCCCTTGCAAAAGGGAGCACTTAGCCACCTCTCCAACTTCCCTTTATTTTATTTATTTATTTGTTTTTGGTTTTTCAATACAGGGTTTCTCTGTGTAATAGCCCTGGCTGTCCTGGAACTCACTCTTGGGGGTCTACAGAGTGCCCTGTTTCAAAAAATAAGCAAATAAGCAAAATAACAAAAAAAGGTTCATAGCAGTACCAAAATTACAGTTTATGAAGAAACAACAAAAATAATTTTATGGTTGGGGATGACCACAACATGAGGAATTGTTTTCTTTCTTTCTTTCTTTCTTTCTTTCTTTCTTTCTTTCTTTCTTTTCTTTTCTTTTCTTTTCTTTTCTTTTCTTTTCTTTCTTTTCCATTGGTTTTTGGAGACAGGGTTTCTCTGTAGCCTTGGAACCCTTCCTGGAACTAGCTCTTGTCAGACTCACAGAGATCCTCCTGCCTCTGCCTTCTGAGTGCTGGGAATTAAAGGCATGCACCACCACTGCTAGGCCAACATGAGGAATTATAATAAAGGGTCACAGCAATAGGAAGATTGAGAATCATTGCTTTGTATCCTTGAAGTTAAGGATTTCCCCTTACTCGGAACAAACAATGGAACCCAGGACCTTGTGCAAGATAAACAGAATGTGTCCATCAGGGACCTGCACCCCAGTTCTTCATAGATGGCTTTTAACCAAACACCCCAACATTTGAAAGCTAAGTCTCACCTGACCTTTTCTCAGCCTGCTCGAGCAGGGTTGTAATTTCCTATCGTGTGAGCACAAGGCCTCTCTTCCTGGGCTGGGATTTGCATAACCACCCAAACCCCTGCCTTCCAGAACCCTGGCTCCTCCCTTTCTGGGAGCCTAGCTGTTACTTCACACAAACAGGCTTGGTTCTCAGTTCCATTTTTCTTTTACTTCTGGGGATTTCCCTTACTTTCTTGTGAACTCAATTATTCATTTGAGAGAATATTTATTGTCTTTTACCTAGAATTTCCCCTTGTCTGTGTGGGGGCAGGGTACTTGGGGTTCTCTCCTCTGGGGTGTTGCTGCCTTGGCTTTCAGAACTAAGCTTCTGCGGGGAGCTCTTTGCTCTACCCGGCCTCTCTGGAGAATGTCTGGGTCTCCTTCACAGGTGACTCCAGCCTTTCCTGTCCCACAATGTCTGTATCTCCTCAGCTTCGGGTCCTTTAAACGAACCAGCTGAATCATCTCAAATTGGAAATCAGACAGTCAACCTGGTTCCTGTTTGGTCAGATATTTTTGGGTCCAGCTCTCTTATAAATCACTGGCCAGCTGGTGCATTGGCTGCCCTGGGGGTGACACCCATGCCTGCCCCAATCACCGGTAGTCTTAGCTGAAGTAGGCAGTCACGTGATTCCGGAGACAGTGACTTCTGCCCTTCCTGTGGAAGGGGGTGTGGGTGGGTCCGGCCCAGGGACTGATGGGCACAGATACTTAACACGAAAAGGCTCCACAATGCACTTGATTGATAACAGCCAGAGGGGTTTAGCTTTTTTTTTCTTTCTTCCCCAGCTAAAGTCTTAACTTGTCTTCTGTGTTCACCCCTGGCATTGACTTTGTCTGCCTGTCTCAACACATCCACTCCTCCTGTGTTCCTCCTCTGTAATTAGTAAATAATGGGGAAAGGATTTATCCTCTGAAATAATCTCCGTGTCCTCACTTTTAAAAACTCAACTTTCAACACCGTTTTTTGTTACTTTTTAAAAGGAACGGTGTGATTCTAGGGCTGGAGCACCCGCCAAGGAAAAGCCAGGACTGCAGAAGCAGCTAGTGCGTGAAGGAAGGAAAGAAGGCCTGCGAGAAGCTCCTCATGGCTGGACGGCACCCAGGGCAGAGCAGTGTGTGGAGGGTGACCCGTGGTACAAAAACTCACATGTGGGATGGGGGTTGTGCACCTAGCTAGTGGAGTGTAGTTGGTTTGTTTTAACTCTTTTTGTCTTTGGGGGCCCCACTACCCAGCTCCCAAATAAATATGCAGAGACTTATTCCTTTTTTTAAAATTTTTTTAATGATTTATTTATCTTTATGTGCATTGGTGTGAAGGTGTCAAATCCCCTGGAACTGGATTTTCAAACAGTTGTGAGCTTCCATGTGGGTGCTGGGAATTGAACCCTGGTCCTCTGGAAGAGCAGTCAGTGCTCTTAACTGCTGAGCCATTTCTCCAGCCTCCCCAGAGACTTATTCTTGCTTATGAATGCCTGACCTTAGCTTGGCTTGTTTCTAGCCTGCTTTTCTTAACTTAAATTATCCCATCTACCCTTTGTCTCTATTTTACCTTTCTCTATGTCTTTCTTTGCTTCTTACTCTGTTGCTGGCTGTGTGATTGCCCCTGGCATACTTCCCTCCTCTTTTTGCTCCCCCTTCCTTTTCTTCTATTTATTCTTTCTACCTGTTAGCCCCGCCTATTTCTCTCCTACCTAGTTATTGTCCATTCAACTCTTCATTAGACCAATGAGGTGTTTGAGGCAGGCAAAGTAACAGAGCTTCACAGAGTTAAACAAATGCAGCATAAAGGAATACAACATGCCCCGGGCCATGGTAGCGCACGCCTTTAATCCCAGCACTTGGGAGGTAGAGGCAGGCAGATCTCTGTGAGTTCGAGGCCAGCCTGGTCTACAAGAGCTAGTTCTAGGTCAGGCTCCAAAGCTACAGAGAAACCCTGTCTCAAAAATCCAAAAACCAAAACAAAAGAAAACAAACAAACAAACATTCCACAGCATAAGCAAATGTAACACATCTTAAATATTCCACACAGTAGAGGCAGGAGAATAAGAAGTCTAAGGCTAGTCTTGGCTATATACTAGTTCAAGGCCAGTTCTGGGACACATGAGGATCTATCTCACCAAACAAATGAAGGAAATTGTATATGTATATTCATTTGTAAATCTATGTGGTCTGGGTTCGCAGTGACTTGACTTACAATATTTGGGCTTTACAATGCTGTAGAAGTGGTACATATTTATTGCTATTTTTTGACAATCCTAATTTCAATTTTTATGTATTTACTTATTTTTATGTGTATGGATATTTTGCCTGCATGTATATCTTGGTGGTCCACATGAAAATGGCCCCCAAAGGCTTGCTTAGTTGAGTACTTGCTCCCCAGTTGGTAAAACCCTTTGGAAAGCATCAGTAGATGTGGCCTTGTTGGAGGAGGTATGTCACTTGTGTCCTGCTTTGAGGTTTTCAAAGGCTCTTGGTGTTCCCAGTGCTCCCTTTCTGGCTTATGACTGTGGATCAAGATATGAGCTCTCAGCTGTTCCTTTGCTCTACCATTATGGACTCTGAGCCTCTGAAACCATAGATCAGATTTAATACTTTCTTTTATCAGTGGTGTTGGTCATAGGATTTTGTCACAGCAATAGGAAAACAACTTGTATCAGGCTTTCTTGGGTTGCCAGCCCCCAAATCATGACACAGAGACTTATTACTAATTATGAATGCTGGACCTTAGCTTAGGCTTGTTTCTAGCAAGATCTCTTTTGCTTAAATGAACCCATTTCTACTAAGCTCTGTGCTGCCCTGAGGCTCATTTACCTGATCAATGTACTGCCCACCCTGCTTTCCTGCTTCCTCCGTGTCTATCTAGCTACCTCGATAACCCCAGTGAGCTGGTTTCCCTTTTCTCTCTGCCCTCCAGATCTGCCTATCCCTCCTCTGCCGAACTATTGTCATTCAGCTTTTTATTAGACCCAATCAGGCACCTTAGGCAGGCAAGGTAAAACAGCAACATGTCATTACATAGTTAAATAAATGCAGTATAAGCCAGGGCGGTGGTGGCACACACCTTTAATCCCAGCACTCGGGAGGCAGAGGCAGGCAGATCTCTGTGAGTTGGGGGCCAGCCTGGTGGTGTACAAGAGCTAGTTCCAGGACAGGCTCCAAAGCTACAGAGAAACCCAGTCTTGAAAATGCTGCATAAACAAAAGCAACATATCTTTACATAGTTAAACAATTATTCTGCAACACGAACAAATGAAACGTATCTTTACTTAGTCAAACAAATGTTCTATTTTGCAACAGGAACTAAGACAGAAGTCTGTGCACCATATGTGTGTGTGCCTGATGCTGGCAGGGGCCAGAAAAGGCAAGAGGACGTGGGGCTCCCTTAGGACTGGAGTTACAGTGAGATGCCATGTGGAAGATGGGAATCAAACCCTGGTCCTCTCCAAGATCAGCAAGTATTCTTAAGCACTGAGCCATTTTTTTTCCAGTTTCAACAACTCTACTTATGAGTTCTGGTATTTTGTTTGTGTGTGTATGTGCATGCGTGTGTGCATGTTTGAGAAAAGGTCTTACTAGCAGACTTGACCGAACTGGAACTAGATGTATGTAACCCATGCTAGGCTCAACCTGAGGCTATCCTCTTGCTCCAGCCAACTGAGTGCTAGGACTATAGGAGCTTGCAGAAGAAGAAATGCCACAAATTCCAGGCCAGCTGGGTGGGTTACAGAGAGAGTTCCAGCCAGTCTGGGCTAGCATGCAACCTTGTCAAATACAGACAGACAGAAGAGATGGCTTGACAGAGAGGGCCTGTGGTGTGTTGAAATCAATAGTCTAGAAGCCACACACAGAAGCACCTGAGCAAATCAAAAGCAACACTGCAAAGCAATTTCTTTCTGTCAAAGGGGTGTACTGGGGATTCAAACCAGGACAACAGGTCACTGGACAGGAAGCTCACTTTGTTTTTTATCGTAAGGCAGGTGGAACTGAGTCTCACCCCCCCCCCCCCTCCCCAATCTGACTCCAGGGGCTAATGTATAACCAAGGCAAAAGAAATAAAGACGGGGAAGGGTCATCTGGTAGGAACCAGTTCTGGGACAGGTGAGGAAGATGAAAAGGTTTGCATAAATATTTTACAAGGTGGAAGAGATTTATGGAATCTTGACCCTTGGTGGCCTAGCGCCTCTGATATGAAAAACAAACAAACAAACAAACAAACAAACAAACAAACAAACAATTTCCTCTCATACATTAACACGAAGACCTGAGTTCAGATCTCTAGCAGCCACATCAAAAGCTGGGTGGGGATTTGCATTCAACTTCTGTAACCCAGCACTGGGGGGTGTGGGGGGGGGAGGTAGGGCATAGCCAAGTGAATTCTGGGAGCTTGCTAACCAGCCAACCTAGCTGAATCTATGCACTTGAGATTCAGCAAGAGCCTGTCTTGTGAAAAAAAAAAGGTTGAGGGTGATTAAAAGGAACCATAGGCCTTGATCTCTGGACCCCATGTGCACGTGCATCTACACACCATGCACACTTATTACACACACACATACACACAATGCTTTTTTGGGGGGGGGGTTTCAAGACAGGGTTTTTCTGTGTATCTCTGGCTGTCCTGGAACTCGCTTTGTAGACCAGGTTGGCCTCAAACTTAGAGATTCGCCAGCCTCTGCCTCACAAAATGCTTTTAATCCCAGAATTATAATGTAGAAGAAGAGCAGTTTAAGGCTAGCCTCAGCTATTTATCAAGACGGAGGCCAACCTGGGCTACTTGCCAGCCTGTCTCCAAACAACAAAAAAACCACAAGGAAAATGGCTTTTAAGAGAAAAGAACAAGGAAAATTCCATGTAATCAAAAGAAAGCAGAACACTCTGGGTGGCCGAAAAGCAGAAGGACATCAGATGCGGCTGCCACGTACTCACGACATCACAAAGGCTGCTCCAAAAGCCCGGCTGGCTCTCCCAGGTAACCACCAAGAGGCCCCTCTTAGTTTCCTTCCTGTTGTGCTTAACATTTAGAATAAAGTTTTATCGCCACGGGCCAGACTTGGTAGTTCATGACTTCAATCTTAGCACTTAGGAGGCAGAGGAGAAAGCAGAGCTCTGTGAGTTCGAGGCCAGCCTTTTCTACATGTTGAATTCCTGGACATCCAGGGTACATAGTGAAACACTTTTTTAAAAAATTTATTTATCTTTATTTCCTGAGCATTGGTGGTTTGCTTGTATGTGTGTCTGTGTGAGGGTGTTGAATCTCCTGGGACTGGAGTTACAGACAGTAATGAGCTGCCATGTGGGTGCTGGGAATTGAGCCTGGGTCTTCTGGAAGGGCAACCAGTGCTCTCAACTCAACCTCTGAACCATCTCTTGAGACCCAAGACACTGTCTCAAAAAACAAACAAACAAACACACAAAGATCATATGCATACCCAGAGTCCAACATTATCTAGACAATTTCTCGTGGAGACTCCTTTTCCAAGTGATTAGGGTGTGTGCGAGGCGGCTAATCTGCACAAGAACAATTGTCACATTCTTAAACGATAAAGCAAGACAGAACACCTGTGAACAGAGACACTTGTGGGAGCCGCTAAGGCACGTACCCAGAGGCAGGTTGTGTGGACATGGAGTATATCTGAAGCCACAGGAAGACAGTCACCGTGGTATCCCTGGAGACAGATGCAGAAATGGGGTGGGAGGCGATTGCCACCACTCTCTTCCTCTTTTACATCGTTTGAGTTTCTCCCATTATTTCTGTTCTGGTGTCAGGAACGGAAGCCAGGTCCTTGTGCATTCTGAGCAAGCACGCTACCACTGAGCTACCCCCACTCCTGTCATTACTTTGTTTTGACACAGGGCCTGATGGGGCCCAGGCAGCCCTCAAAAAATCACTACGTAACACAGAGCCTGACCTTGAACTTCTGACCCTCCTGGCTCTACCGACCACTCAAGTGCTAGTATTATAAGCCAGAGGTACAGTTCCGGGATAACACCCCTTTGTAAAATTTGCTTCTGATTTTTGTCACGGTGTTGGCCTCAAGGGTTGCCGGCTCCTGGTGCTGTTGGAAGGTGGTGTGGGACCATTAGGAAGTAGGGCCTAGTGGAAGGAGGCCAGGTCACTGGGGACGTGCCAGTGAGAGGGGTACTGAGCCCTCGGCCCCCTTCCTGCTTTCCAATAGCTATGAGCTATGAGGTGGAGCAGTCTGCTCTGTCCTTCGCTTGTGTCCTGACCTGCCTGACCACAGGCCCACAAACAGGGCTGCCAAGTGACCCAGGACTGAGCCTCGGAAACTGGACCAAAAGAAAGCTTTTTCTTTTAAGCTTTTCCTTTATTATGTAGCCTGGGCTAGACTTGACATTACGGTGCCGAGGATGGTTTCTTTTCTTTCTTTCTTTCTTTCTTTCTTTCTTTCTTTCTTTCTTTCTTTCTTTTTTTTTTTTTTTTGGTTTTTCGAGACAGGGTTTCTCTGTGGTTTTGGAACCTGTCCTGGAACTAGCTCTTGTAGACCGGCTGGTCTCAAACTCACAGAGATCCACCTGACTCTGCCTCCCAAGTGCTGGGATTAAAGGCGTGCGCTACCACCGCCCGGCTCTGAGGATGTTTTCAAACTCTGAAGCTTCCTAGTTCAGCCTCCAGAGTGCCGAGATCAAAGGCTTGTGCCTACTTTAACTTTTTTTCCAGATTAGTGTGCAGGCAGGAGAAGGTGTCGGTGTATGCTTCTGTGCCTGAGGACAGGGGTTGATGCTGTAGGACTCCTCTGTTGTTCTCCACCTTTTGGTTGCTGGTGCTTGTTTGTTTTTGAGACAAGATCTCACCATGTAACCATGTAGCTCTTACTGGTTAGTCTCACTACGTAGACCAGACTGGCGTGGACCTTAAGAGATCTGCCAGCATCTCCTTAGTGGTGGGATAAAAAGCATGTGTCACCTCCAGGTTCTCCACCTTATGTTTTGAGATGTTGTGTTATATATATATAAATTCTAGCCTCACTTTGGAACACTAAGGTGTTTTGGCTGTTTTTGGGAGGCTCGCCACCCACCTCCTAAATAAATCACACATACATGGAATCTTATTATTACTTATGAATGCCTGGCCTTAGCTTGGCTTATTTCCTTCCGTTTCTTTTTTTTTTAATTATTTTTCTTTTATTTGCCTTGGTGTTTTGTCTGCATGTATGTGTGAGGGTGTGAGATCTTGGAGTTCCAGACAGTTGTTAGCTGCCATGTGGATGCTGGGAATTGAACCCGGGTCCTCTGGAAGAGCAGTCAGTGTTCTTAACCGCTGAGCCATCTCTCCAGCCCCAGCTTGGCTTATTTCTAGCCAGCTTTTCTTACCTTAAATTATCCCATCTATCTTTTGCCTCTGGACTTTTATCTTTCTCTATTTCTGTATTTTCTGTATACCTTCCTTTATTTCTTTCTCCGTGGTTTGCTGTGTAGCTGGGTGGCTGGCTCCTGACGTCCATCCTCTTCCTTTTCCTATCTTGCTCCTCCTTCTTCTCCTCCCAGGTTTCTCCTTCCATTTATTCTCTCTGCCTGCCAGCCCTGCCTATACCTTCTCCTGCCTCTATTGGCCATTCTGTTCTTTATGAGACCATCAGGTGTTCTAGACAGGCAAAGAATCACAGCTTCACAGAGTTAAACAAATGCAGCATAAACAAAAGTAGCATGCCTTAAAATAATATCCCACAGCAGCCTCTCACTGAAGCAGAAGCTCACTGAGCTAGACTGGCCAGCTGGTCACCCTCAGGTCTTCCCGTCCCTACCAGGATTATAGGTATGCACTGCTATACTTTCATGTGGGTGCTGGGGTTTGAATTGTGGTCTACATACTTGTAAGGCAAGCACTTTACTCAAGGAGCCATTTCTCCCTCCCTTTTGTTCCCTCCCCCTTTCCTCCCCCTTCCCCACCCCGAGAGCTTGCAAAGCTCAGTCTGGTCTTGAACTTACTGTGTAACTGAGGATGACCTGACTGTCTCCTGTTTCCATCTCCGGAATGCTAGGATCATGGCATGAGCATCCAGGCCTGGCCCAGACATGTTTCTAGCTCCCTTGAGTATATACCTAGGATTGGAATTGCTGGGGCGTACGGCAACTCTATGTTTACCATCTGAAGTACAGATCAGATGTTCATTTTCTGAAATGGATGCTTGCATGCAGTTTTTCACAGTTCCACAGTGACGCATCAAACAAAGCTCCATGTTTTCCTCACCCAATCAACACGTGTGGGTTTCTTGTTTGTTTGTTCTTGTTGGTTGTTTTTCTGTTGTTTTGAGAGAGGGCGAGAGGGTTTTCCTGTGTAGCCCTGGCAGTCCTGGAACTTGCTCTGTAGACCAGGCTGGCCTCAAACTCGGAGATCCACCTGCCATCTCTGTGTCCTGAGTGCTGGTATCAAAGGCTTGGGCCACTACTGCCTGGCTAACCCTTGTTTGCTATTTGAGACCTTCTCCTTTGGGTGCTGTTTTAGCTTCTCTTCTTGTTGATGTGATAAAATGCTCGAGCAAAAGCCATTTAAGGATGGATGATTTGTTTCAGCTCACAGTTCATAGGAAGTGGAGGTGGCCGATCTTGGTCCTATCCCATTCATTGTCAGGAAACAAGCAAGGCAGGACTGCTACGGTCCATCTCCTTTCTTCCATTTACACAGGCCAGGAGCCCATCTGGGGAATGGTGCCACCACAGTGGGCAGGTCGCCAACCTCAATGACACGATTAAGATAATCCCTCACAGGCAGCCCCAGAGGTCCACCTCCCAAGTGATTCTAAATACCTACGTCAAGTTGACAATTAACACTGACCTTGGGAGACTGGGTAGGCAGATCTCTTGGCAATTTTTAAAGTCAGCCTAGTCTACATAGTGAGTTCCAGGCCAGCCACGGCTATCTAGGGAGATACTGTCTCCAAAAACAAGTGGCACACGCCTTTAATCCCAGCACTCGGGAGGTAGAGGCAGGAGAATTTCTGTGAGTTCGAGGCCAGCCTGGTCTATAGAGAAAGTTCCAGGACTGTCTCCATAGCCAGTCTGAAACTGAGAAACCCTGTCTCGAAAAACCAAAAAAAGAAAAAAAAAAGCTTGCTTGATGAAAAGCAAGCACTTGGAAGGTTGAGGTAGGTTAATTGGGAACTCAAGGTTGTTTTCAGCTATGTAGAAAATTCTAGGCCAGTCTAGGCTACAGGAGAAACTACCTTAAAAATGAAGCAACAAATAATCTGAACAAACAACAAGAAAAAAAAAAGTTAAGAGAACAACTACTAACCAGAAGTGAGTTGGCTTTCCACTCAGGGAGAGCCACTTGCAGGTCACAGGCAGGGCAAGTTGGCTGCCTCCAGCTCCAGGGCAAGCAGCAATTGGCTGCCAGGCCATCCATGGCGCACACACACACACACACACACACACACACACACACACACACACACACACACACACGTCGCCAGAGCCGATTTTAAAGACAGAGTGGGTGGAGGCGCTCAGACTGCTCTTTATGACCGTAGGGAAGCGCTTGGCGTCTCAGAAGTGTTTCCCCCACTTTAAACCACACTCAGAGAGTCTCCGCCCGACCCCGGATCTCATCTGTCTGTCCCTGTCTCGCTCCTTCTAAGCCCAGCTAACTGCACGGGTGTGAAGCGGTTCAGACAACAGCCTGGGGTGAGGTGGGCTGGTGCCAACTCACTTTCAGAGCTGGTCTTTCCAAGCAGCGTTTCAGGCATGCGCAGTGCTCAGGCCCGACTCATCTTATTTTCATTTGCAGGGAAACTTCGGACTGTAATGACTGTAATGAGGCAAGATGGGAGGAAAACGGGGGAAATTGTTCCTGCCTCTTGTTGGTAGCTCCTGCTAGCCCCAAGCCCAGAACTGGCACATGTAATCCTAGCTAATTTAGTTAGCACACACTTGGCTTGATGTGGTTCTTAGGCTCCCCTTGAACCATCTCACCAGCTGTAGGTGCTGTTGCTGGTGCTCTCAGGTGAGGCACAGAAAGTTGAAGAGATCAGCCATTATCGCAGAGCGCTGAAAGTAGCAGAACAGGCTTAGCCTGTTGAGATGATTAAGTGCTAAAAAACATTCTTTATTTATTCATTTATTTAATTAATTAGTGACACTGAGGACTGAATTGGGAGGCGGCGCTGCTGCCGCGCTGAGCTATACCCCAGCCCCCTTCCCCCACCTTTTTTCGTTTGTTTTTTTTTTGAAAAGTTGAGAAAGGGTTGTGCTAAGTTGCCCCAAGTTGTCAGGGTGGGTCTTGGCTTTGTGGTCTTCCTGCCTCGACCTCCCGGGGACCTGAGATTATCTAGCACCGCATTTCTTTCTTCTTCTCTTTCCCTCCGAGCTGGTGATCAAAGCCATGGCTTTGCGAATGCAAGGCAAATGCCCTAATCACTGAGCCCCACAGCCTACACTCTCAACCCCTAGTAACACCATAAAAGAGAGGATGTATTCGGGGGAAGGGGAAAGCAGGGAAACAGAAGCAGTCTTTGGGAGCCAGGCATAGAGGCTCCCCCTTGCCAGTTCGCGCTGAGAAGCAGAGCCGAGAGGAACGCTCTGGGTTTCTCTTCAGCCTGGATTATACAGTGAATTCCTGGACAGCCTGTGCTAAAATGTGAGATCCGCTGAACATCAAAGAAAGCTGAGCAATGGTGGTGCACGCTTTTAGTCCAGGCACTCAGGAAGCAGAGGCAGACAGATTTGTGTGAGTTCAAGGCCATCCTGGTCTACTCTGTGAGTTTCCAGGATAGCCAGGGCAGCTACCCAGGAAAACCCTGTCTCAAAAAACCACTCCCCACCCCTCCAAAAAAGAAGCAGAGCCCCTGGACTAGACCACACACCGAGAGGCATTCACTCACCCCTTCATGTCACTTAAAGCCCAAGCAGGAATAGCCACTTGGACTCCTGTGTTCCACTGCATCTAGAGATGGCCGTGTGGCCCAGACCCCCGTTATAATGAGATATCGGGGGCATCTGATTAGGCTAGGGAAAGTGAGGTATTGAGAGAAAAAGTGTGCTTGTGGCTATAATATCCTTCTCAACACTTACTGATTCCAACACTGACTGCATTTGGGGCTTAATTGTGAGCTGAGATGATGATGCTTCAGCTCTGACTGTCACTTGGTGACCACGAGGCTATAGGCTCCCGTCAGAAAGACAATATGATGTGATGGGAGGGGAGGGGAGTCATCTGAGCATCCTCCCGCTTTAGGAACAGGCTCTGCAGCAATCTGCCTTTAGAATTGTTGCTCAGCTATTTTTTTTCCTTATTTTATTCTATGTGTGAGTGTACCTCATGTGTGCCTGGTACCACTGGAGGTCAGAGGAGGGGGTCAGATCTTCTGGAACTGGAGTTACAGGTAATTTATGGGCCACTTGGGTGCTAAGAGCCCATCCTGGGTCCTCTGCAAAAACAAGTGTTCTTAATTGCTGAGCTACTCTTGATCTTAGCCAAAAGGCCAAGAACTGAACTACCTTCAGGAATGTTTCAGAAGACTGGTAAACGTTTTTGTTGCTTGTACATTGGTGAACAGGAAGTAAGGCAAAGTGGAAGAGGCTGACCCTTGAGGTGTATATCCTTGGTCAAGTGACTGACTAGTTTAAAACTTACATTTGCTCATCTCTGAAATGCGGGATAATCAGCATTCTTTCAATGATTAAATGAATGGGGGAGGTGTTGAAAAACTACAAAAAGTGCCTGAAAAGCTGGGTATGCTGCTGCACAGAAGGACCACTGTGAATCTGGGACCAGCCTGGACTGTAGCATAAGACCTGCCTCAAACAAATAAAACAAAAACTCCACAAAAATGACAAATAAAAACCCCAAAGTACTTGAAACATATAAGTGCTCTATGAGTTCTGGGGGTACTGTCCTCCCTTTCTGACTTGAGTCCTGTAGCACCCAGCTTTTCTATTTTTGGAAATGTTTGGTCTACAGAAAACGTAAGTCTATGAGAAACACGGGTTGAGGGCACACAGCTCAATGCTAGAGCGAGTACTTAGCTTGCATAAGGCTCGGGTTCAATCCTAGCTCCCAAAGCAACAAGACCAAATTAAACCCAGCAGACACCTGCATGCCTGTCTGTAGTTTGCTTTCCATCACTAAGCTAAACGCCATGACCTAAAGGCTTTGTTTCCACTTGTAGTTCATCACTGAGGAAAGCTAAGGGAGTGACTGTAGCAGAGGCAGTGGAGGAACCCTGCCTGCTGGATTGCTCGGCCTGCTTTCTTTTTCTTTTTCCTTTCTCTTTTTTTGGTTTTTCGAGGCAGGGTTTCTCTCTGTTACAGTCCAAATTCACAGAGCTCTGCCTGCCTCTGCCTCCCGAGTGTCAGATTAAAGACTTGCACCACCGCCTGGCAATAATTATTCCTTCTAATGGACTTTTGTTATATTTAAAATTATCATTAGTACCATTTTAATTAAAATTATTATTATTACGATTATTAGTTTTAAGATAGGTATTCCATATGTAGCCCTGGCTGACCTGGAGCTCTCTTAAGATCTCCCTGTCTCTGCTTCCTGAGTGCTGGGGTTAAGGGTGTACACCACCACGCCAGCGTTGGACTTGGCTGCTGCTGTGTGACTAGACTCCAGAGGTGAAGGGTGGAAGTGAAGCAGGGACTGCCACAGTGCAGGTGAGAGATCCCGAGGTGACAGCAGAGCGAGGATAGAATTAATTGTATTCACATTGAAGACATTTTATATGGATTGTCTCCCAAGACAATGTCTATTTATCTCACTAACCCAACTCCAAATTCCTTTCCAAGTTCTTTTTATATAAAAGCTCTCCTCAAGCCAGGAGTGGTGGCATAAGCCTATAAGGCAGGTGGATCTCTGAGTTAGAGGCTAGCTTGGTCTACAGAGCGAGTTCCAAGACAGTCAGAGCTATGCAGAGAGAAACTGTCTTAAAATCTAAAAGGAAGAAAAGAAAGAAAATAAGACTACGATTTGTTGCTCTGACTCTTATTTATTTATTTTGCTTAGGCATCTTTTTATTTTCTTAGTCAAGGCAGACTGTAAACCTGTTTGGGAGGTTGACCTTGCATTTTTGTTTCTCAAGCCTTCAGTTCCCGAGGTCACACAGACTGGTTCTATAGAATGCTGCGCATTTTGAATTTGTCTTTTTTTTTTTTCTTGTTAGATTCAGGTCCCAAAACACTACTGAGTCAGCCTTCTGCTCTGCATCGCATCCTACCGGGAGACGTGTGATGACAGTTTGAGCCACTCCCGGTGACTCTAAGTTTAAGCCTCCCTTGGTTAAGGTAGCGTCTCCCAGTTCTTCCCACTCTAATATAAGTTGTTCTCTGGTGTAAATCATGATACTTGAGAGATCACACCGGGGGACTGAACACCTAGTGACCCAAAACCCTTTCAGCCAGTGACATAGCAGGGCGTCTGAAAAGTAAGGACGACGCCCCCTCAGCTGCTTGTCTTGAGGACCGGTGCTTGGCGCACAATGAACACTCCATAGATGTCAGGAATTCCAGAATGGAGATGAGCAAGCGGGAAAACTAACGCAGCCGCTCGAGGTCCTTGGAGGGCTGGAGGCATCCAGACCACCTGACCACGCCCCTACCGCGCGCACGGCCCCCTGGGACCCGTAGTGCTGGGCGTGGCCACAGGACTACAAATCCCGGCGGCCCCCGCGCCGCGGGTTCAGCGGCGGCCGCCTCAGCTCCTCAGATCGCCGGCGGCGGCCTCGGCGGAGTCGGTGTCGGCGGCCGGGGCTGAGCTGTGAGTTTCCGATCGAGAGCTGCACTGGGGGAAGATGGCGGCGAGCGGTGAGTGGAGAGAAAGGCGGCGGCAGGCAGCGGGCGAGGCCGGCGGCATGGCCCCGGGCGGGGGTCTCGGGGGTCCCCGGCAACGCGCGGCGCAGGCGACAAGGATCGGGCGGGCGGTGATGGGCTTCGGGGCCCGCGCAGGGTCGCGAGGAGTTCGCGGCCGCGGCCTCTGCTGCTTGAGCTCCCCCCCGCCGAGTCCCGGGTCGGAGAAGCGCAGCGCAGCCTCCCCTTCCCGCCGGCGCCGCCCGGCGGTGCGGACCCGGACTCAGCGGGCAGAGGCTGCAGCTCCGCTGCGAGCGGGCGCGGCGGACGCGGAGTCTGCGGTGCGCGCGGGCTGAGTGCGGGGGGTGTGTGCGTGGTGAGAGCAGGGTCTGGGGTGTGTGTGTGTGAGATGGATGTGGGGTCTGCGCGATGTGCCAGGTATGTGGTGTGGATCCGGAGTCTACGAGGTGTGTGGGGTGGATGCAGGGTGAGCGTGGGGTCTGCAGGGTGGATGCAGGGCGTGTAAGATGAGTGTGCGGTGTTCGAGGTGTGTGGTGGTGTGTGCAGGGTGAGTGGAGGTGTGAGGGATGAGCGCAAGGTCTGCGGTCTGTGTGTGGCGAGTACGTGATGGATGCGGGGTCCGCGATGTGTATGAGGAATTGGAGGTGTGTAGCGTGGGTTCGGGGGATGAGTGCGGGATCTGCCCTCTGTGCGCGTGGATACTGGCTCTGCCGTTTAGTGTCACCTATCAACGCGATTACTTTCACCTTCCGAAATTCCCAGTCTTGATTCGTTCATTGATTCTGTTCGCAATAGTTTAAATGAACCGAGCCTCACAGCCTGTGTGAAGTGGGAGGCAATGCTACTTCGTAGGCAGTTTGAGGGCGCCCAGGGTGGAAAAAGTTAACCAGTAGAGCAGCTGGGAGAGGCCAGATCATCTCAGGCCCACGGAACAGGAGCCCAGGACTCCATACTGTGTGACACGGAAGGTTGGAGACTGTCTTGAAGTCGAGTAACTTTTCTCCCCCTCCCAAATGCGAAGACTTCCTTTTTTTTTTTTCTTTCAGTTTCTGAGTAGCGCTTCAAAGCCAACTTGTTTTTGTAATTAAGCTTGTGCGGTAAAAGACCAGGAAGGCGAGTCCCCAGTCTGCTGCAGGCTAAGTGGACTGAATGAGATGAGAGCGCTGGTGTCAGGGTTGCCCGAGATTTAAACGCCAGCTCTCGTCGGATCGGATCGGCTGGCCGATCTGTGCTGCACGAAAGCCTCAGGATTTGTTTCTGCGGGTTGTTGTGCAGACGAGATGCCAGGGGAGGAGTGTGGATTCCAGATCTTTAGCAAATATGCTGTGGAGATGGCTATATAAACCTCCGAGTTCGTGAACCGTTTGCTCTTTTGAAAAATCAAATGGCTATCAGTTTATTTAGAATAGGTTTTTCCATATACGACACCTAACTGAGAAGAACAAAAATACTCTCTGAGGCAATGACTGCTAGCCATTCATGGGTTATGTTTGGCTTTGGGACTAAAGAGCAGCAGGTATATACAGAAAGAAGGAACAGAGAGAAATGGGGTGGGAACAGTGTTTTCTTTTTACTATCTTTACACCTGGAGGAGCTGGAGGGATGGCTCAGTGGTTAAGACCACAGGCTGCTTGCTCTTCCAGAGGACCCGGAATTGATTCCCAGCATCCAGCAACTGTCTCTAACTCCAGTTCTAGGAGTCGCCCTCTTCTGGCCTCTGTGAGCATCAGGCATCCACCTTGTGCTTGGACATATATTAAAAAAAAAAAATCTTGATAGCTGTTAGAAAGGCTCTTTTGAATTGAGTGCTTCTGTTGCTTGGTGTAAAACCCTTAAGGAAATAATAGCTTGTAGGGTGAGGAACCCTGAGGGTCCATT
This sequence comes from Microtus pennsylvanicus, assembly GCF_037038515.1. NCBI lineage: Eukaryota > Metazoa > Chordata > Mammalia > Rodentia > Cricetidae > Microtus > Microtus pennsylvanicus. The sequence continues at coordinate 140,877,835 of NC_134580.1, forward strand.
GTAAGATGAAGCCTCTGTTGGTAACATGTAAAACGATATCAACACAGTAAGTAGCTCCTGTGTCGCTGGAGGTTGCTTCAGGTTCTGAATTTAAATGAACAGTAATCTAAAGTGCCTCTGATCCTAAATTATATGTTGATAGAAAGGACTTAATTGTCCAATCAACATTAGAAAACAAAAAGGCACATGCCAGCTTTTGGGATATAGAAAAGTACATTTGTAGTTGGGAATTGTGGACTTGGTGAGAGGCTGTAATTGTAAACAGTTTCTACCAGAAAGCATCCCTTAATCAAAGAGGTCTTCAGAATACAGATGCCAGCATGTGATCAACAAGATTGTCTTTTTTAAAAATTGTTTTATGCGTGTTATTTTGCTTGCATGTATATCTGTGCACCATGTGCGTGCTTATTGCCTGAAAAGATCAGAAGAGGGTGTCAGTTCCCTGGAACTGGATTTAAAGATGTTTGTGAGTTGGGTGTGGTGGCTTACTCCTTTAATCCAAGCACTCGGGAGGCAGAGGCAGGTGGATCTCTTGAGTTTGATTGAGGTCAGCCTGATCTGCAGAGTGAGTTCCAAGACAGTCAGGGCTACACAGACACTGTCTTAATAAACAAAAGTCAAAACAAAACAAACAAAAATGTTTGTGAGCCATCCTGAGGATGTTGGGAATCAAACCTGGGTGCTCTGTAGGAATAGCTTGAGTGCTCTTAACCACTGAGCCATCTCCAACCCCCCAAATTGATATATATGTGTGTGTGTGTGTGTGTGTGTGTGTGTGTGTTATGTCTGCATGTGTTGGTATACCACATCTGTGCCTGGTGTCTTCGGAGGCCAGAAGAAGATGTGAGATCAGAAGAGAGCATTAGCTTTCTGGAATTTCTAATGGTGAACTGTAGATGCTAGAGTGTGAACCCTGATCCTCTGTAAGTGTAGCAAGTTCTTTTAACCAGTAAGCATCTCTCAGCCCCTATCTTTGGTGTTTTGAGATGGTCTCATTGTTCAGGCTGTTGTAGAACCTGGAGCTTACAGTTCAGGTTGGCTTTGAACTCATCATCTGCCTGCCTCAGCCTCCTAGTGCTGGAATTAGATATGACAGACACCTCATTTGGCTAGGACGCTCACTTTTTGTAAACCTCTGCATCATTGAACTCTACCTCCTGCTTTAGCCTCTCAAGTGGGATTATAGGCATATCCTACTTTGTATTGCTAGAATGGTTTTAAAAATTAGTACTGGGGAGTTGAAAAGATGGCTCAGTGGTTAAGAGTACTTGCTGCCCTCCCTCCCTCCCTCCCTCCCTCCCTCCCTCCCTCCCTCCCTCCCTCCCTCCCTTTCTTCCTTCCTTTCTTTTTGAGGGGCAATTTTCAAGCAAGGTTTTTCTGTAGTGTTGGGAACCTGTCCTGGAACTCTGTAGACCAGGCTGGACTCGAACTCACATAGATGCATCTGCCTCTGCCTCCTGAGTACTGGTATTAAAGGTGTGCGCCACCACTGCTCAGCTTTTGCTGCATTTTTAGAGAACTCAGGTTTGATTCTTAGCTCATAACCTGTTGTAACTTCAACTCCATGGCATCCAGTGCCCTTATCTTTCTTCCCCAGGCTCCTGAACACGGTGCACGTACATACACACAGGCAGTCATATACACTCAATAAAATAAATAATATTAAAAGATTACTAACAGTCTGCCAGGAGGTGGTTGTGTATGCTTTTAGTCTCAGCACTATGGAGGCAGATCTGAGTTGGAGGCCAGCCTGGTCTACCAAAGCCAGTTGCAGTACAGTCAGGGTTACACAGAGAAACCACCTTGAAAAAAACAGCAACAAAATTTACTAACAGTTCATTAAAATAATTGAACGGGGGACTGAGAGGTGGCTTAGTGGTTAAGAGAATTTATTGCTTTTCCAGAGTTCCTAGCACCCACGTGGCAACTCAAGGTCAGGGGATCTAATGCTCCCTTCTGGCCTCCAAGTGTTTTGCCTGCATGTGGTGCACATAAACTCATGCGGGCACACACACATTAGGAAAACTTAGAAAAAACCCAGAATGATAGTAGAGCTATGTCATTATGGATTGTATTAAATCATTTCTGACTTTTTAAAATAAAAGCCTAAATGTATTTAATTTTATGTGTATAGGTGTTTCACCTGTATGATACACACACACACACACACACACACACACACACACACACACGCGCGCGCGCGCGCGCGCGCATGTGTGTGTGTGTGTGTGTTTGGTGCCTGAGGAAACTTTTAATACCCTGGAACTCTCGCAAAACCAAAAAAAAAAAAATACCCTGGAACTGGAGTTATAGATGGTTGTGAGTTGCCATGTGGTTACTTGGATTGTGAATCTTCTGCGAGGGCAGCTAGTGCTCTTAACCCCTGAGACAGTTCTCCAGCCCTGTGTCTAAATGTTTTTGAGTGATGGTCAAACGCATGCTGTGCCACTCGTCCACACCCCTAGCCACTTTCATTACACCTTGTGATTTTAGGGTGCATTTCCCTAGTATAAAAACTTCTGTGCTGGGTGGTGGTAGTACACGCCTTTAATGCCAGCACTCAGGAGGCAGAGACAGGTAGATTTCTGTGAGTTCAAGGCCAGCCTGGTTTACAGAGCAAGTTCCAGGACAGGTTCCAAAGCCACAGAGAAACCTTGTCTCGGAAAAACCAGAAAAAAGTTGTTTTTTTGTAGGGAATCTCCACCCTCTTAGTAAATAGAAACTCATTTAGTAAGGAGGGAGTGTACTGTGGGGCCCTGAATCTTCTTTCTGGAAGATTTGTGAACAAAATACACATTTGAGATGATTGCTTAGTAATATCTTGCTTTTCTTTTTGGGTACTGGGGTTGGATCTCTTGTATTCTAGGGAAGTTCTCTGCCACTGAATTGCCTCCCCAGCCCATTAATGCCTTCTTTTTCTCCCTTTTCCCCCCTTATGATATTTTTATTTTTTTATTTTATTTTATTTATTTTTTTGTTTTTCGAGACAGGGTTTCTCTGTGGTTTTGGAGCCTGTCCTGGAACTAGCTCTTGTAGACCAGGCTGGTCTCGAACTCCCAGAGATCCGCCTGCCTCTGCCTCCGGAGTGCTGGGATTAAAGGCATGCGCCACCACCGCCCGGCTCCCCCTTATGATAGACTCAGATCTGTGGGCCCTTCCCTCTTCTATGTGTGTGGGCATGCACCTGCCATGGCCCAGCACTTATGCCTTCTTGACCCATCTTTTTTTTTAATTTTCGAGACAGGGTTTCTACATAGCTTTTGGTTCCTGTCCTGGAACTAGCTGTTGTAGACCAGGCTGGCCTTGAACTCATAGAGATCCGCCTGCCTCTGCCTCCTGAGTGCTGGGATTAAAGGTGTGTTCCACCACCGCCCCTCTTGACCCATCTTTTTATTTGCATTTTTTTTCTAAAACAGGATCTTACTGCATAGTCCTTGCCATCTGTAACTGACTGTGTAGACCAGGCTGGCATAGACCAGAAGTGCCTCTTCTGCCTCTGCCTCCCAAGAAACGGAGTGAAATATCAATTTATTTATTTTTAAATTGTTTTATAAGTTTATGTGTATGAATGTATATGCAACCACGATGCCTGCTGAGGTCAGAAGAGGGTGTCTGATCCCCTGGAACTGCAGTAACATGGTTGTGAACTACCTTGTGGGTGCTGGGAACTGAACCTAGATCTGCAAGAGCAACAAGTGCTCTTAACCACTGAGCCAACTCTCCAACAACTTATTTTTTTTTTTTTTATGGAATGCTTCACGAATTTGCGTGTCATCCTTGCACAGGGGCCATGCTAATCTTCTCTGTATCGTTCCAATTTTAGTATATGTGCTGCCGAAGCGAGCACCAACAACTTATTTTTTATGATGCGTGTGTTCGTCCCTGGGGGCTCATGGGTTCATGTGTACCACATGCATGTGCAAGGAAGGCCCATTTTGACCCACTGAAATAAGGTTCCTTTCTGTGTCAGGGACAGTCTACTAAGGGAAAGAGTAGCTTGTAAAATCCAGTCAGTGGATAAAGGTGCTTGGGCAGCCTGACAACCTGAGTTCGGTCCCTGCATCTCATTGACGGAGCAGACACTTAAAAGTCTGCACCTGCACACATGTCATCATCTAGTCTTTTGTGCCGTGGCTGCATGGTTCTAAAGTATTTTCTATGAAGTTGAAAGCTGCTGTTTGAGAATTTTAAAGTATTTTTTAGTTTGGGGAATAGAATTGGGTGAAACAACAACAAACCCCAACTGCTGTTGTCCTGTCCCTAATTGGTTGCTGATGTGAGTGGCTTCAGGGTTTCTTTTTGGATTTTGAAACTCTGATTTAATTCTAAGCCAGAGCATGTACTTTTGAAACTTTTAATTTGTTCTAAGTTCAAAATGACTGTTGCCTCCAGTGGCAGTTTGTCCACATAGCAAATTGGATACAGTTTAATACCCCCCTTACTTTGCTAACGCTTCCTGGGATTGGAAAAAAAAGCACGAGTTGTTCTTGTTGCCTCCGTCCATTGAGCCAGGGATTGCTGCCCCAGCCGCGTTTGTGCTGCTGCTGCTGCTGCTGTGTGTGTGTGTGTGTGTATGTATGTGGAGCAGTGTGGCGTATTCTCTTTGCTGTATTGATGGGCTAGAGCTCTGGGAGCCAAGCATTGGCACTGGAGCGGAATGTTCGCTTTTTCTCATAGGAAACTGGAAGGAGTGGCTGTTTAGACTGCAGGGAGTTTTGAGGTGGGTGCTGCAGTGAAATGTGCTCCTACTGAGTGCATTCTAGGCTGGGAAGGGGTTGGAAGGGATATTCAGCTGTTAGTGTGGAAGAGGGGCCCCAGGAACCCGAAGCTGATCTTAATGTTTGTTAGGTAAATATATATCCATTTATGTCTTAGAGGACTCCTGGGGATTCTTTTGGGCTAAGGATACACTTTATCCACAGCTAACCACTTTTCAGTCTCCAACAGATGATGACATTGTCTTGATTTAATCACCTTTCCTTTTCCTTCCCCTGTTGAAAAGCTGTTAAAGGAACAGGAAAGTGACCAGAAGATGCTCAGAGGGAGTGAGGCCAGTTCACACACACTGGGTAATCTTCTTAGCCTGCCAATGCAGTTGCCGATTTGTCATCAGCGCTCATTTAGCTTGGTAGGAGTTGCTGTCTAGGTCAGTTTGTAAGTGGGGCAGTAATAAAGGCATATTTAACTAGCTATACCATAGTCATGTAGGGTAGAGGCAGGCTCAGGATTCTCACCTGACTGACAGCGTATCTTGAAATGTTCTCAGAACAAGTGAGCTAGGGCCTCCCTCCAAATTTGTTAGGAGCGTCTTGTCCTGTTTTTTTTCCCCTCCGCTAATGTTTGTGTTGATGGGCTCAAGAGGTGTGGTTTCTGGTGGACTATTCTATACTGCTGCTCTGTTTAATGGGCTGACCTCCTTGGTTAGAGCTGTGGGAGGGCTAAAGCTGAGCTGATTCTCTGTTACCTGCAGAATGCCAGGAAGGGAGTCCTGGCCTGGACTTACAGCTTACTACACCAGAATAGTGGGTGGATGATGGATGGGAAGCCTGAGACAGGATTTCTCTGTACTCCTGGCTGTCCTGGAGTGCACTTTGTAGACCAGGCTGACCTTGAACTCAGATCTGCCTAGCTCTGCCTCCTGAGTATTGTTATCAAAGGCATGTGCCACCACCTGGTGGTTGGTTGAATGGTAATTGTATAGGTTGAATCCCATTGCCCTGAACTCTAGGGGACAAGTTACATTATTTTGTTGTACTAAAGTAAGGGTTTATTAAATATTGTTAAGTTGGTTCTTTTGTTTTGCTAGAAGTAAAAGATCTTGGAAAAGTTTCTGTTTATTGTACCAATTTGACAAGTTGTTACTCATGAACCTTTGATTTTTAAAGTTTTTAGACAAGGGCAAAGGACCGATGGCCTGCTGGGAAATAATTAACCACTTGTGTGTGAGTCTCTTCTCTGGGCTAGCTCAGCAGCCTAATAAGAGTTTACCAAGCATTCCACATTCAGACTGGGATCTGAGGAGGAACGCTCCGGCTGTCCTGTGAGGCCGGTAATCTAGTCTGTTCTCACAATTTAAGATGTGTAAATGTGCTTCATTCTGGTGTCACGTGTCTGTAAAAAGGGACCTTGCCCAGCAGTGGTGGTGTACAATTTTAATCCCAGGGAAGAGGCCAGCCTGGTATACAGAGTGAGTTCCAGGACAGTCAGAGATGTACAGGGAAACTTTGTCTTGAAAAACTAAAAACCAAACCAAACAAACAAAAAACCATCTTGGATCCTTGCATAATTTGAGACACTTAGGTCTCAATAGGGCAGGTCCCTCCTCCCCCACTTTAATTGATGGTGATATTGACAATTTCGATGTAAATTTCTTATTTTTCAGAAACAGGCTTTGTATATTCATGAAAAAGAGTCTAACCTGTGCATAGGCAGAACGATATTTCCCTCTAGTTCCTCCAGTTATGTTCATTTTACTGGCTTTTTTTTTTTTTAACCAAACTTAAGCCATTTGTAGCTTAGCTCACCTACCAAGGCAGGCGACTTTCAGTTTGTTTAGAGTTTTGATTGGTGCAGCAAGACATTTTTGAAACCATTCTTTTCAGTAGATGGTCCATGAAGGAGAGGAATCTGAAAGAGGGAATTTCAAAGCAACCCAAGCAGTGTTTGAAAGTCCTCTGGTCTTGAGAATAATGACTGGCGGGCAGGCAGGAAGCCTGCAGCTGTGTTGTGGCATTGTTCGTCCATCTCTGGCATCTGAGACCTTCAGTATAATAGAGGAGAAAGCCTGGGGAGGGAGAGAAAGGCATCGCTAGGAAAAGGGGGTGCTTTCAGGGTGAATACTGTTTAACTGAAATCCAAGACGAAATTATTTCCCTTAAGAGTATTTCTTTGTCATAATCTGTCCCAAACTGACATTTTTATAATGAACGTTAACTGCTATTGGAAGAGCAGCAGGATCCTTTACTGTTTCGAAACAACTGGAAGAAAAGATCTATGTCAGAAAGGCTGGAAGTGTTTTCCCTCTTCTGCAGTCTGGGCAGTATCGCTTGCTAACTTTGAGGAGACTTCTGGTGTCCAAGAGTTCAATACTTTGTATGCTCTGGGTGTGTCTTGCTCTAGGGACGAGAGATTTTTATTTTTGAGATTTGGTCTTCTGTGTAGATAATGCAGTTTGAAATTTAAGTCCCGTACCTGAGCCTCCCCTGTGACATGGCATAGAACACCCTGCTAGGCTCCATGTTTTTTTAATATTTGATACAGGGTCTTGCTAAGGCCTGGAACTTTCTATATAGAGTAGCTTGACTTTGATCTTGTGATCCTCTTGCCTCTGCCTCCCAAATTCACACTACCAGCTTCTTTCAGCTTCAGTTCTTCCTGCAGAGGATGTAAACGGAACTGACATATTATGATTTTCAACAGATCATAGATTTTACATGGTGTGTGTTTTCCAGTGGGGGACATGGGGATGTGAGATGAGGGGAGGAGACAGGTTAACACCCAGTTGTCACTAGCGAGAAACAATTAGTGAATTTAAGTTGCTTGTGAAGAAGCCTAGGTACTTGATTCTGTGTCCTGATTAAAATTTGGTCATTTGGTGTGGACCTGAGCACCTGCCAGTGCTCTTAACATTTGGGCATCTCTCCAGCCCATAGAGGCACACACTTTGTTGTATGTTTTATACAAAGTTTATTGGAGTCTATAGCCTATCTTAGAAAATAACTTTTTGGAAGGTCTAAAATTCCTAGTGTTAAAGGGAGGTTAGTTTTTAAATTTACACACACATGCACGCACACACACTCATGTGCGTGTGATATTTTGAGACAGTCTTTCTGTAGAATAGTCCTGGCTGCAGCGGAACTTCTCAAGTGGACTAAACTGGTCTTGAACTGGAGATCCCCGTGCTTCAGACTCCTGTGTGCTGGTTTTACAGGTGTGTGCTGACACGCCCGACCCTGTGTAGATCTCCTTTCGGGTATACTTCTGTGTTTGTCCTGTCCTAGCACGTCTCATCCCAGCCCTGCACAGTGTAAATTTCTCATGGCTTCAATTCAGAAAATCTAAACCTTCCTTTAATCTTTTGATGTGTGTGTGTGTTTTAATTCTTTGCATTTCCTACAATTTTTAGACTGGGGATGGCATGTAGCATAATTGTTGTGTTTGCCCAGTGGACCCAAGTTCACTGAGTTCAGGCCACACAGCCAGATTGTAGTGGCATTGCAATTCCAGTGTTTGGGAGGTGGAGGCAAGAGCAGCAGGAACTGAAGGTTGTTCTTGGCTACATAGTTCTGGGTAGCCAGGCAAAGGTGTGTGAGATACTGTAACCTCCCTAATATTAACTTTGTATGTGTGAATGTGTGTGTGTATGTGTGTGTATAACACAGTTACTCATTTAATGTTTATGATGCTGAGAATTGAATGCAGGACCTCAAAATATGCCAGACAATTACTCTACCATTGAGTTGCACACCAGCTTCTAAGTTCCTTTTTTATTTTTATTTTTTGTTTTTTGTTTGTTTTTTTGAGACAGGGTTTCTCTGTGGCTTTGGAGCCTGTCCTGGAACTAGCTCTGTAGACCAGGCTAGTCTCGAACTCACAGATCTGCCTGCCTCTGCCTCCCGAGTGCTGGGATTAAAGGCGTGTGCCACCACCGCCCGGCCTCTAAGTTCCTTTTTTAAAGATTGGTTTTTTTTGTTTGTTTGTTTTTAAAGACAGGGTCTCAATGTCTCAATATGTTCAATATATAGAACTGGTTGGCCTGGAATTTACTCATGAAGACCAGATTGGTCTTGAATTTTTTGAGGCAGGGTTTCCTCTGTGTAGCCTTGGCTGTCCCAGAACTTGCTCTGTAGAATGGGTTAGCCTTGAACTCAGAGATCCCCCTGCCCCCCTGCCTGTCTCCCCAGTGCCAGGATTAAAGGCATGCGCTCGCACCCAGCTTTAAGAATTTTACAAGTTGAAAACAGCTGGTTGGGATCTTGCCTGAGGTCTTCACTCCCTTTATTTAATTTCTTAACCCCTTTATTTCTTTTAATATAAGATTTAGCTCCATTCCACTTTCTGGTGCTCTTTTTCTCTCAAAATTTACATTTTGTAATTTACTCTGCTTAGCTTGCTTCTTTTCATGATGAATCTTTATTATAGAGTTACCACCAATAACCACACAACAGAGTTTGGACTAGGCTGTTTTGAGATTTCTTCTACCAACAGAAATAAATCCAAAACTCTTCACTTTAGTCTCAGGCAGGCTTTTAGGTCAAGGACAAAAGGCAGCCACTCTCATCACCTAAATATCACAAGAATGATCTCTAGTTAGCATACGAAAATTCTTCTCTGGAATCTCTTGAGTGAGCCCCTGATAGTTCAAATAACTCCTAGCACCTCTGTCTTCCTTGCTCCTACTAGTATGGCCTATTAAGCAGTGCTTAAAGCATTCCTCTGCTTTCCTAACCCAAACTGCAAAAGTCCAAATTCCTCAACAAAACAAAACAAAGAACTTGGTTATGCCTATCAGCAATGCACCAGTCTGGGTACCAACTTCTGTCTTAGTTCGGGCTTCTGTTGCTGTGAAGAAACACCACAACCATGGCAACTCTTATAAAGAAAACATTTAATTGAGAGGGCTCACTTAGAGTTTCAGAGGTTCAGTCCATTATCATCACGACAGGGAGCATGGCAGCATGCAGGTAGACATGGTACTAGAGGAGTACGACTGAGACACTGAGTAGTATCCTGAGCATAGGAAACCTTAAAGCCTGTCCCCACAGTGACATGCTTCCTCCAACAAGGCCACACAACTCCTAATAGTGCCATTTCCTATGAGATTATGGGGGCAGATTACATTAAAACTACTACACCTGGCTTATTTAATAAAACTCTAGTTTCAAGTAACTTGTTGCTAGTGTATAAAAACACAATGGATTTTCTTTTTTTTTTTTCGAGACAGGGTTTCTCTGTGGTTTTGGAGCCTGTCCTGGAACTAGCTCTTGTAGACCAGGCTGGTCTCAAACTCACAGAGCTCTGCCTGCCTCTGCCTCCCGAGTGCTGGGATTAAAGGCGTGCGCCACCACCGCCCAGCCACAATGGATTTCTTTTTATGTGTGTTTATCAAATACTTCATGATCTTATTAAACTCATTCATCCTAGTTGCTTTACCTAGTTCCCTTAGGATCGTGTACTCTTATTTCTCATCAGCCTTCCCAACCTTGTTGTGCCTTTCAAACTGGACTAGGTCTTTACTGTCTAACTAGACTGGCTTTGCCTTCCAGATCCTCCTGCTTCAGTCTCCCAGTTCTTGGATTACAGGTGATTGCTTTCTCTCAGTACAGCTTTGGCCCTTCAGAGTTTCTCTTTTTGTGGTGGGGGTGCTGGTGGTAATTGAATACAGGATGCCATGCAGACAAGTGTTTGGCTCCAAGTAGCATTCTTAGCTGAAGTTGTACCAGCCTACTTAGATTAGCCCAGCTCTGTGAGATTCAGACTGTTGCATAGACCAGTTCTTTGTTGCCAAGTATTCTGTGTATATGGCATTGCCCTTTTACCATTCAAACACCATTTTATTGTATCCAACAATTGGCTGTTACGAGTAATGCTACTATAACCATTAGAATACAAGTTTGAGTGAGAACGTAAAATAAGGCTTCATTTTTTGGGATGTAGGATTATTGATCTTATGGCAAATGTATGTTTAGCTATATAAGAAACTATGGAATTGTTTACAGCAGTGACTGTGCCATTGTATAGCCTTTTCCAGTCTCACATCCTCACCAGCTCTTAATATTAATATTTGTCTAAGCTGTAGCATTCTGGTGGATGTGTAGTGAGAATCTCATTGCAGTTTGAATTTAAAATTTCTTTTACCTTCAGTGAAATGTCTGTTTAAAGTTTTTTCCCCCCCTTCCCTCCACTTTTCCTCCTCTTTGTCTTTCTATGTGTACAAACACACACATTACAAGCACACACACAGGGCTGGAGAGATGGCTCAGAGGTTAAGAGCACTGGCTGCTCTTCCAGTAGGTCCCGAGTTCAATTCCCAGCAACCACATGGTGGCTCACAAGCACACACACACATACATACGGGCAGGTACACATGCTTGTGCATGTGTGTGGAGGCCAGAGTTTAACTTTGGGTGTTGTTCCTTAGCAGCCATTCATATGGTTTATTCATTTAATTTTTATGTGTGTGGGTGTTTTGCCCACATGTGTGTCTGTGCACCATGTGTGTGCGGTGCCAGCAGAGGCTTGAAGAAACCAGGGCAAATTCCCTGGAACTGGAGTTACAGATAGTTGTGAGATACCATGTGGATTGTGAGAAACAAACCCAGGTCCTCTGCAAGAACAACAGATGCTCTTAACCACTATCTAGCCCTCCATTCCTTACTATTTTATTATTGCCAAATAACTTTCAGTCTTCTCAGTATATTTTATGCCCATTTACAGGTAAATAAAAGCTGCAGTTTTAGGTGGTGGAAGGGAACACTTTCTGATAATGTACCTGGATCTATGAAATCTAACAGCAGAATATCCAAGAAATTAGAGTTAGTACTTCAGTTTACATCTTGAAGTAGCCTGTGTTGTCACACCTCTCCCCCAGCCCAGATTAGGTAGATCAGAACTGAACAGAGATTGACCAATAGACAGACTCTGGGGCTGGCTGAAGGTTACATGGCAATGAAAAATTAACTGACTAGACATTGGGATTAAGAATGTTTTGTGAAGTACTGCAGAGATGGTTCAAAGGTTAAGAGTAATTGCTGCATTTACTGGGGATCGAGTTTGGCTCCCAGCATCCATATTGCCTTTAACTCCATCCAGCCAAAGGGGATATGGTATCTTCTTTTGGCCTCCTCAGTCATCTGCATGAATGTGTGCATAATTATACACAAACAAATATAAAATAAAAAATAAAATTTAAGGGGTTGGATTGATGGCTTAAGAGTTACAAGCACTTACGGGAGACAGTTTCTATGTGTAACAGCCCTGGCTGTCCTGGAACTTGCTCTGTATTCCATGCTGGCCTAGAACTCAGAGATCTACCTGCCCTGCCTCCGAGTGCTAGGATTAAAGACCTGCAGCACAAGATCTGTCTAAAGCACTTATTCTTGTAGAGACCCTAATTTCAATTCCCAGCACCCACATCTGTAACAGATCCTGTGCCCTCTTGACCTCTGCAGGCACTGGGCATTCATATAGTGCACAGACATACATGGGAGGAAAGTGTTCATACATATAGAAAGATCCAGCCTTTCATCTTTCCATAGGAGTGCTGGATCACATATATTCCAGTCACACAGTTGGCTTCTACGTGATTCTGAGGATTTGAACTCAGGTCTTCATACTTGTATGGCAGATGCTTTTTCCTGCTTACCCATCTCCCCAGACCATGTGAGATCTTAAGCTTAAATTATTTTTTTACTGTTATTTGACTGTTAAAAATCATTTTTTATTTTTTTCGAATGGTCTGGAACTTAATCTTTTTATCCCTTTAATAAAATGAATCAGTGAGTCTTTGGCTCAGGAAGTGGTCCAGTTAGAGTGCTTGCCTAGCTAGCAGGAAGCCCCGGGACTGGTCCTTAGCACTGTATAGACAGGGCTTGGTGGTACAGAATTTAATCCCAGCACTCTGGGAGGTGTAGTTAGGAGGAGGGTCAGAAGTTCAAGGTCATCCTTGAGAGAATGAGAATTTGAGACCACCCTGGTCTATATGAGCCACTGTTTGAAAAGGGGGAAAATGGTCTTTGTCTGTTTGCTCACTTAATATAAATTAAACTATAAAGCATTACTTATGTTCTAGTGTGATCTCAATGAAAAGTGCTGAAAACCTATCTAAAAACACTGACCAGTGAGGCCCTGGGCCTGCCTCTGCCACAGCAACACTGTGTCTTGTATTGTGAATGTTGTATTGTTCCCTTAAATTAAGGTGATGCTGGACACCTTTAATCCCAGCACTCTGGTGGATCTCTGTGAATTCTAAGCCAGCCTAGTCTACAGAGTGAATTCCAGGACAGCCAGGACTACACAAGAAACCTACAGAGGAGGGGGAGAGGGGGAGGAGGAAGATGAGGGGACCAAACCTCCTCAAATATTTACCAGTTATTTTTCTTCTTTTTCTTTTTTTGTTTTTCGAGACAGGGTTTTTCTATGGCTTTGGAGCCTGTCCTGGAACTAGCTCTGTAGACCAGGCTGGTCTCGAACTCCCAGAGATCCGCCTGCCTCTGCCTCCCGAGTGCTGGGATTAAAGGCCTGCGCCACCACCGCCGGGCTTACCAGTTATTTTTTGAAGTGTGTCTCATGTAACATACCCTGGCCTTAAACTCTTAGTAGTCTTCCTGCCTCCTCTTGAGTTCAGGATTACAGGGATGGTGCTAGGGAGCAAACCCAAGGTCATGCTTGTCTAGCAGTCTGCCAAGTGAACTGCATACCCAGCTGCATTATTTTCCTTTTAATACTGGAAGCTGTCTCCCACTTCAATTTGACACATGTGAGGCAGTTCCTCTACCACTGAAGTATACACCGGCCTTCCTGCTCTGATGGATTTTGCTGTCTATGCTGGTCCTGATGTTGTCTCCTATGTGAGCCTCTGGAGCATCTGACTGCAGGCGCTTACCACCATGTTTGTCTTGTCTCATGGTTTCTGACTTCCCTGTCTATTGGCTTAGGTCAGCTTTGAATGATCGCAGCATCATATGCTAATGAGAAAGCCAGCATCTCTACATGTTTGTAGCGCTGTAGTGTTTATCAGCATCTTAGCATGCTTGTAGCACTGTAGTGTTTATATTGTATTCTTAAGCTTCCTACCTGACTCACTGGATGTTGCTCATCTCCAAGGTGGTGGGGACCCCAGTTTATTTACTATTGTCTTCACTTAGTTTAAAGATTTGGATTTTAATTCTTTTTCATCTGAATCATTTTATATTGGAATTCTGGAACATTTTTCAATTTGCATTTAAAAAGGATAGTTAAAAAAAACAGTGGAAATTTCCAGTTTTGAAAAAAATTCAGCTGGTCTAATAACTGCTTTGCAGGGAAAAAGAAATATGAAAAGGAACCGCAGACGTTCTGGATGTCAGCCTGTGAAATTTTCCACTATTCCCCATAATAACATGCAGGCATGCTTATATTCCTGATTCAGTGTGACTGCAGTTGCCTGACTGGAATTTGAAGCTCTTGTCAGTGACAAAGTGGCATCTGCCACTTGCATGGGTAGTTTGAAGCTGCAGTCTAGGAACTGCTTGCTGTAGGGCTACAGGGAAGGCTCATTGTAAATGCTTGAGCTTGGAAATTATTTATCTGTCTCATGATTCCAAATGGTTTTGATTTTGATTATAGTGGATTTTTTTTATTAAAGTCCCTAGTCCCCCGTCTCAGTTTTCTTTTTTCTTTTTTAAAACCAACAACTTTATTCCATACACATTGGTGTAACAATGTCAGATTCTCTTGAACTGGAATTACAGACAGGTGTGAGCTGCCATGTGGGTGCTGGGAATTGAACCCGGGTCCTCTGGAGGAGCAGTCAGTGCTCTTAACCACTGAGCCATCTCTCCAGGCCCCCCCCCCCCCCCCCCCCCGTCTCAGTTTTCTTTTCTTTTTCTTTTTTTTAAAGATTTATTTATTTATCCTGCCTGTAGGCCAGAAGAGGGCACCCGATCTCATTATAGGTGGTTGTGAGCCACCATGTGGTTGCTGGGAATTGAACTCAGAACCTCTGGAAGAGCAGTCAGTGCTCTTTACCCGCTGAGCCATCTCTCCAGCCCCCGATTATAGTGGATCTGTGGTGCATCTAATTACATTTTTTAATGCAGTTTCTAGGGTTTTATTTTGTATAGAATGCTCAGAGAGGTAAAATAAAGATTTGGATAAATAAAGTTTTCTTTTGGTGTGATTCAGGAGCTAGTCATTAACTTGTTTAGGTTACTGCTAGTGTGGGTTTCGTGATGAGATTAACCATTCTTCAGATTCAGGAAACCAGATTATCCTATTTGCCCAGGTTGCTTGGTTCTTTCTGTATGAAATGAATTTGGAAGAGCAGGTCACAGATACATTGTAACCCAAGCCAGTCCAGCTTCATCTCTTAATGGTAGAGTGGGTTAAGGAACAGGATAGTCAGATTTTTATTTTTATTTTTTTGACTGAACATGAATCTTTATTGGCCACAGCTACTTGAGGGGGATGAAGCGGGAGGAGTGGGTGGCACCGATGCCAGGCCAGCCGTGCTTCACAGGCTTGTAGGTGATGGAGAACTCGCCCAGGTATTGGCCAATCATCTCTGGCTTGATCTCCACCTGGTTGAAGATCTTGCCGTTGTACACGCCCACCAAGCTCCCCACCATCTCCGGCGGGATGATCAGGTCCCGCAGGTGGGTCTTCACTTCGGGCTTCTCTGTGGGCGGCGCCTCCTTCTTGGCCTTTCTCAGGCGCTTGAGCAGTGAGTGCTGCTTCCGCTGCAGGCCGCGGTTGAGGTGTCGCCTTTGCCGGGCAGCTGTAGAGCTGCATCAGCTGCTCATAGGACATGTCCATTAGCTGGTCCAGGTCCATGCCGCGGTAGGTGAATTTGCGGAAGGTCCGCTTCTTCTTCTGCTCCACTTCGGCCATCTTGGCGGCGACTCGGAAAAAGGGGGATAGTCAGAGCTTATGAATTAAATTTACTTAATTTTGAGAGATGGTGTCACTATTTTGCCTAGGTTGGCCTGAAGCCCAGGGCTCAGAGGAATTTGCTACCCTAGCCTAAGTCACTGGACCACTGGGACTGTTGTTTCACAGGACTGACTTTAAGCTAAACGTTTAAAAATTTCCTTTCCCGGGGCTGGAGAGATGGCTCAGTGGTTAAGAGCACCACGTGCTCTCCCAAAGGTCCTGAGTTCAATTCCCAGCAACCACATGGTGGCTCACAACCATCTGTAATGAGATCTGGTGCCCTCTTCTGGCCTGCAGGCAGAGCACTGAATACATAATCAATAAATAAGTCTTTAAAAAAAATTTTCCTTTCCCTATTTTTGGGGGCCAGAATTTCACTTTCTAGCTGATTTAGAATTTGTTATGTATATCGGCTTGACCTCAGAACTCACAATGCCTCTGCCTAGTGTATTAGGATTAAGGTGGGTGCCCCTAAACTGTTATCTCGAGAACATTGTTTAACAAATCTTTGTTGTATATTTAAAAATGGGGCTGTGAGTGGTGGCTAAAACTTGGGAAGCTGAGGCAGAAGGATTAACATTAGTTTGAGACCAACCTAGTTTACATAGTAAATTCTAGGATATCAAGGGTTACACAATAAAGACCTCATCGCAACAAAATACAGGATACAAAAACAAGACAACAATTACAAAAACCTGCCCTGCGAACTAAACTTTAAAAACATATGCTCTTCTCCAGTGAAGAATTTGAGGGTCAGAGTGGGAGCAGATGTGCCTAACACTTTGGAGTTGCTTCCAGCTGAGAAGTAAAGCCGTGCTAATAAACAAGTGACTTTACTCTGGACTGGAATACAGTGTGCCGGAGCAGGGTGCTACTCCTGTCAGTCATGCGCTCTCCCTGTCCCGTCCTTCCTCTTGGCTTCGGTGGATCTCTGACTGACCTCTTCATACTTCCATTTCAGCTATTTATCCCTTTCTTCTCACCCTAATTCCCTTCTGACTTGCAGCCTTCCAGTCAGTTCCAGCCCTGCCTCTGACTGCTCACTCTTAACTGCCTTACCTTTTAAAGCCCTGCTCCTGGCTGACAACTTTCTTTTTAGTCTGTCCTCAAACTGGCTGATCCCAGTAACCTCCACGTACATCCCTTCAACTCACCCCCGCCCCACTTCGTTGACTCGGGGGGGGGGGGGGGGGAGGTAGGCTTGAATGTCTGATTCTCTTGCCTCTGCATCCCTAGGATTTCACAAGCAGTATCTGTCAACTCCGGCTCAGGACACTAACCTCCCCGCCCTCCAGGGTCCTTAATTAAAAGTTCAAAAACAATGCAAAAACCAAACCTTGGGTCTGGAAAGATGACTCAGCGGTTAAGAGCACAATGTACTCTTCTAGAGGACCTGAGTTCAGTTCCTAGTACCCAGTTCCAGAGGCTCCAATGACTCTGGGGGAATCCATAGACACATACACACATAATTAGAAAAAAAAATTGAAGCAGGGTCTCCTTATGTAGCCCTGCAGCCTATACTAGCATGGAACTCACATCAAGCTAATGTTATGGCCCTCCCTCAGCTTCCCAGTTGCTGATATTGTAGGTTTGAGCCATTACACCTGGCTCCTTTTTTTTTCCTTCCTGTTTTTTTCCAGGTAGCATTTCTTTTTGTAGCTCTAGCTGTCCTGGAACTCTTTCTGTAGACCAGGCTGGTCTCAAACTCACAGAGATATGTCTGCCTTCTGCCTCCTGAGTGCTGGGATCAAAGGTGTGCACCATCACCACACTGGTCTGACTATTTTAAAATATATAATACAAAGATTTATTGAATGTTGTTGTCTAGAAATCAGGGATGTACCAGTGAGGCTTGAATGACTGACAAAAAAAGCACCATGCAAAGGGCTGAGCATTAGTATGTGTTTGGCATGCTAGGCAAGTGCTCTGCTGTTGAGTTATATCACTAACATTTGAATTTACATTTTAGTTGGATAGTTATGTTGAATTTCACTGAGAAAGTAGCTTGTGAACAAAGAGTTCACAAGAGAGGAAGCCAAGGAGGAAGGATTGTAAAGGGGAAGCATTTTGTGTGAAGGGAGCTACTCAAAAGGCCTTTTGGTGGAAGCATTTTTGTGTTCGGGTAAGTGTAGGGGTTTAAAGCACACGCCTTGGACATACAGGGCCAGCATTCTAGCCCCAGTTAGGTCTCCAGCACTTGATTTTAGACGGTCTTCCATTGTGGCCTCATGGACTTCCTTATGGCCTTCCAGGCTGGCTTCAAACTTAGTAGCCTCTTATCTTTGGCTTCCAAGCCTGGTATCTGGCCTGCCGCACCCACCCCACCCACCCAGCAAGACTTCTGCTTTCATTTTGAACAAAATGGGGAACTCTGCAGATTTTAAATCATGTTTTTAGTTATTTTATGAAAAGACCTTTAATTTTATTTCCCTCTTTAAAGCATTTCTTTTTTTATTATAAAAGTGATTAACTCATTTTCCCATTGGAAGCAGAAACACACAAAGAAGAAAATAAGGATTACCAATAACTTCCTGTACAATTAAACTTGTTTTCTGGAGGCTGGAGAGATTACTCAGTGGTTCTGGGCACTCAACTGTAGCAAGGGGAAGTAGTGCACACCTTTAATCCCAGCACACAGGCCGACCTCTGGGATTTTGAGGCTGGCCTGGTTTACAATAGAGTTCTAGGACCACTAGGGCTACACAGAAAGACCCTATTGTTTTTATTATTTTTAAAACATTTACTATTTTGGCAGAGGATTCAGGTTAGGTGCCTATCACCTACATCAGGTGGCTTGCAACTGCCTGTAACTCAGATGAACTAAAGGGTATGGTATGTGATTGTGTGTGTGTATGTATGTATGTGTATGTATATGTATGTATGCACGCGTGCGCGTGTTCGTGCGCATGTTCACATATGCATATGCCTGCCATAGCATGTGTGTGGAGGTGAGAGGATAACTTGTGGGAGCCTGTTCTCTGCCATACATTCCCTGGATTTAATTCAGGTGCCAGGCTTGCTGACAAGCATTTTAATCACCTGGCCGTCTCTCTAGGCCAAATGCTTTTTATTTCAATAAAATGTTATTGGTTCCTAGATGTCTGCAGTAGCACAAAGACTTGTTTTTAAATAATGAATGTTGATTTTCTTTTAATTTGGTATATTTACATTTGACTTGATTGAGGAGAGGCCTGTGGTCAGAGAAGAATTTGTTATTCATTACAGACAGGTGCTCGCTTCGGCAGCACATATACTAAAATTGGAACGATACAGAGAAGATTAGCATGGCCCCTGCGCAAGGATGACACGCAAATTCGTGAAGCGTTCCATATAGAAAAAAAATAAAGTTCTTTCATTACAGACAGTGCAGCACATATTCAAATATCTGTCTGCTTCATGAATATATAATGATAGTATGATTTAATGAAAACATTCTTAGGTCTTTAGTATTATGGAGGTTAAAGGAATTTTGTGTCTGTTAAATGATGTCAATGGGTTGAGTATTTGTGAGATAAAGTATCTTGTAAGGCTCACCTGAACTCTGGGTCTTCCTGCCTCCACCTCCTGGATGCTCAGATTATAGGTACATGCCACCATGCTTAATTGTCTCATTGATGATTGCTTGAGGTGCGGTCTCATGTAATTCTGGCTGGACTGGAATTTATGTGCTGGCTGCACAGTGTTCTGGGCTGCTGGACTCACCAGGACACACTGCCACCCTCCTGGGCTGCTGCTTTGCAGAGTAGTTCTTAGAGCCACGTGGAGTTGGCGAGCATGCTGCATGGCCCCACCAAGCCCAGATGTTTGCAAGAATCTTTCTGGGTCTTGTTTTCTGTCAGTATTCATTATTATGATTATATTTTTATTCTGAGACCAGGTTTCTCTGTGTAGCCTGGTTGTCCTGGAACTGACTTGTAGACCAGGCTGGCTTTGAACTCAGAGGTCTGCCTGCCTCTGCCTCCTGAGTGCTGGAATTAAAAGGCGTGCGCCACCACACCAGGTGCAATATTCTTTTAAAAATCTCCTTTTCTTGTTCATAAGCTACATCTGCTTTACTGTCCTCTGTAGGCACATGTGCTTTCCTCGGACTTTTAGATTTGTTTAGCTCTTCACTTAAAACATTGTTGGTGTTGTTGTAGTTATGTGAGTGCGTGCTCTTGTATGTGTGTGGGTAATGGAGTATTCTTCGGAAAGATTGTAGACAGCTGAGGAGATAGCCCAGTTAGAGCATTTGTCTATATATCCAAGGCCCTGGGTTTGCCCCCCAGCACGGGGGCCCCTGGGACATTAGAGTTAACTTGTGCATATTTTCTAGATGGTCTAATTATTCTAACAAATATCTGTATTTCAAAATAAAGGGGATTGAAATGTCTTATTTAGGTGAGTTTTAGTTGATGACATAGACAAGTTTTCTCTGTGTCCTGGCTGTTTTGGAACTTGCTCTGTAGACCAGGCTAGTCTCAAACTCACAGAGATATACCTGCCTCTGCCTTCTGAGTGCTGGCATTAAAGTTGTGCGCTACCACTGCCCAGTAATCTTAATTTATGGAATTTTTAGTCATATGTTTATATATATATTTTACATATGTAATATTAAATCATTTGGATTGGAGAGTGGTGGTGAATTGGAGTTTCGCAGTGCTGTTAAGTAAGCCTCACTGTCGGGCCTCTACAGGTATAGGTCTTGGAAAATGATGTAGGGACACATTTAAGATGACTTTAAAGATACATAATTTCCTCTGTCTCCTGGGAAAGGTTCTTATTTCATAAATAAGAACTTGGTTTTCTCTTTCAAGTGGATCTCGTGTGAGTTTTGTTTTAGAAACCAGAGATGGTGGTGCACTGTCCCCTTGATCTCTGAGCACCTGCTCTGGCTGTTTACTTTTTCTAAACCTGTTGCCAAGATTTTCCTCTGATTTGGTTGCTGTGATTTTAACTATATTATTGTTGGGTTTCTTACCTTACACTTTTTGGCGAGGGAACTTTTTGTTACAAGGTCTTTTGTGGCCTGAGGCTATGTAACTGAAGATGACCTTGAATTAAAAAAAAATTCTGGCGTGTAAATGTGCTGTGCTGTGTGTGGAGGTCAGAAGAAGGTTTCTGGGAGTTCTCTTCCTGCACCTTGTGGGTCCTGGGGACTGAGCTCAGGTGGTCTAACTTGTGGCAAATGACTGACCTGTTGAGCTGCCTTGCTGGCCCAGCCCTGTTAAGCTTCTCATCCTTTGGCTTCTACCTGCTGAGAGGTAGATTACAGACGGTGCCACTATGCTGGGATCCCGCGTGCAAGGCCTTCAGTGGTAGGAAAGCATTTTGCCACTCAGTTACATTCGTAGCTCTGGTTTAGCTTTGTTTATCAAAACTTCTTTTTCAGTTTTTGAGACTGCATTGATTTACTTGTGAGTTAAAAAGAATTTTTAAGACTTTATTTTTTTGTATGAGTGTTTTGCCTCCGTGTAATTATGTGTACCAACCACGTGCATGCCTTGTATCTAGGGGCGGTTAGAAGAGGGAGTCATGTACCCTGGAAGATGATGATGATGATTGTTGTGTGTTTATAAGACTCAAGTGTGTGCTCTCATACCCATGCATACCTGTGAAGAGGCCAGAGCAAGTGGTCTTCTCTATCATCCCTTGATAATCCCTTCAGACGGCTCTCCCTGAACTTGAAGCTCTCTGTCCCAGCTGCCTATCCAGAGAGTACCTAGGATCTACTTGTCTCCACCCAGAAATGCTGGCCTTACAGGTAGGGCAGCCAGGGGGACTTCTGATTTGAGTTCAGGTCTTTGTTTTTCTTGGCAAGACAGGGTTTCTCTGTGGCTTTTTTTTTGTTTTTGTTTTTGTTTTTTTTTTCAAGACAGGGTTTCTTTAGCTTTGGAGCCGGTTCTGGAACTAGCTTTTGTAGACCAGGCTTGCCTCGAACTCATGGAGATCCGCCTGCCTCTGCCTCCCGAGTGATGGGATTAAAGGTGTGCGCCATCGGACTCTCTTTGTGTCTTTAGCTGTCCTGAAACTCATCCTGTAGACCAGGCTGATCTTGAACTCACAGAGCTCTGCCTGACTCTGCCTCCCGAGTGCTGGGATTAAAGGCCTGGCTGAGTTCAGGTCCTTTGCAATCACAGCAGGCTCTCCTCTAGCACTGAGCTATCTTTCCAACCTCAGTAGTGAGCTGTGACGTAGACTGAATGCTGTTTTTGCTTGCTGCAGTGTCTGTAGTGCTCAGAATAGTGTGAGGTTCTGAGCAGCAACAGCCCCTGCTTATTGACTTCTATTGTGTGGCAGGGTCTGAAAACTTTGAACTTGGCAGTATTTGTATCCTACAAACATTGTATCCTACAAAATACAATTGAATACCGAATTCCTGTTCAGATGCTAGTGAATGTGGGGGAAGAAGCTAGCATTAGTTGGGGGTGCTGTTTAGCTATTCATCTGCCGTCAACAGCCAGGATTAGTACACACCTTTAATTGCAACAGAGGCGGGGGGGGGGGGGGGATCTCAGAGTTCTGGGACACTCTGGTCTACATGAGTTCCAGGCCAGCCCTTTTCAGTTTAAAACAACAAAATAAAACAAAAACCCAAAAAGCCATCTGCTGGGCCTTTGGGTATACACCTGTAATCTGCTTTGCCTTTGAGGATAGCTTGGACTGTATAGTGAGTTTGAAACTAACCTGGCCTGCATATATCCTTCCTTAACAAATGCCATAATTTATAAAATAGGATTGTTATGTATTACTAGGAAAGCAAATGAAAAATGGCCAATGAATTAAACTTTGAAACACAGTTGCTAATATACTATATTTTGATTCCAAATAAAGGAAAATGCTCAAGAATTTCTGAATACCAATAGCTTCATATAAAATCTTGAATTTTTAAAAATTTTCTTTTCAGATTGATTTTATGTATATGCCTACCTGTGTGTTTGTGCACCACTTGTGTCTGGGGCATGCAGAGGTCAGAAAAGGGTGTTGGACTGGAGGTATGGCTGGTTGTGAGCCACCAGGTGGGTTCTAAGAACCAAACCTGCCATGTCTGCAAGAGCAGCCAGTGCTCGTAAACTCTGAGCCTCCTCTCTGGCCTCTTGTACAGTCTTGAACCTTGTAGTGGTAGATACTACAGCTTCCTTCACAGATGTAGACCAAATGAGCACATTGGGTAGGCCGTGGATGAGGACCTTCATGGAGCGAGGGTCTTAGACTTCAGAGACCATGACCTCCTTTTCACTCCTCATTGCATTAGGTATTAGAGAAACAAAGTAATCGTTGGCCTCTTGCTTGACATTGTTAGGTGGCAGCTGCCCTGTTTTCCCCTTCCCTTTCCCCCTTTCTTTGTGCCCTTCTTTTCATGAGTGGTTAAACCCACGGGCCTGTGCATGTAAGTACCCTGTTCCGAACTGTATCCCCAGCCAGGCATTTTATTTCTTTGTGTCTTTAAAAAAAAAATCATTGTTTTTATTAGTTTTTCATGACTTTTTGTTGTATTTTCTAATGTAACTAAATTTTCCTTCTTAAGAAATAAACAAATAGTTGGTATAGGAGTTCAAATCCCTGTAGTCCTAGAGCTCTGGATGTGGAGGTAGGTCAGGAGTACACACAAGAGCCTGCCTCAATCAATCAATCAGTCAGTTAATCAATAAAATTAAAAAGGCTTATAGGGCTGGAGAGATGACTCAGCAGTTAGAAAATGTTTGTGCTCTTGCTTACAACTGTCTGTAGTTCCAGTTCTGGGGAATCTGAATCCTCTTCTGACCTCTGTGGGCCCCGAAATGAATGTGTGTATACATACATACACATGCTACATACTAATACACATCCAAATAAACTGTAGCAGAAATTGCTTCGGTTGAGGAAGGAGAGAACATTTGAGGCAGGTTTGTCTAGCTAGGATTTGAATATTGTTCTGGGAGATATTTTCAGCTAGTGAGACTATTTTGCTTGAGTGTGTGTGAGTTCGTGTTTGGTCAGTGGAAAATTTACAAGAGTCAATTCTTTTTTTACCATATAGGTTTCAGAGATGGAACTCGGGTCAGGCTTGGCAGCTAGTGTCTACCTGCTGAGCCATCTTGCCTACCGCGTTTCCTTTTTCTGAGGCTGTGGCTGGATGTTACAGGAAATTTCAGATGAAGAAATAGAATAGTGTGTGCTTATCAACTCTGGTGTGCATATGCATGAATACACACATGTTCATACATTCACACAGATGTGTAAAAATTTATGAATAATAAAAGCTTAATCCTATACATAAATAGAGCATGTATCAGAGAAGATACACCCTAAGGCAGGGGTGCTTTTGCCTGCATGTATGTATGTGGTCAGAAGAGGTCAGAAGAGGGTATCAGGTCCCCTGGAATTGGAGTTAAGGATAGTTTAAGTCACCATGTGGTGCTGGGAATTGGACCTGGATCCTCTACAATAACTGTTGGGCCATCTCTCCAGCCCCTGGTTATCTTTTATCTTCAAACCCTGTAGGGTATGTTAAGAAAGTCTCTGGTTAGCCATGGTTTCTTAGGCTGGAACTGTTTCTAGAAATCCAATGAAGCGCTGTGGCCAATGGGCACCCTATGATACTAACACCCAAGAGCTAGAGGAAGGAAGCTCAGGAGCTTAGGGTCTTCTCTTGAGGCAGGTCTGGATTACCTGATCATGTGTTTCCAAACAAGAAAAATTTCTCAGATTCCCTGAATTTAGTTACAGAAAGGCCCTTCGAGTGAGAAGGTAAGATAAGGGAACCCAGTGAGTTAATAATTGTGGTCTGGAACCTTGATTTGGATTCTCCTACAGGGCCCTTTTTGTATATGAGCCATCCATGCTATCAGCTGCTGCCAATGCAGAGGCAGTAGTTGTGAGAGACTACCCTCCCATCCTATAGCTTCTCTTTATTATTGTACCCTCGTATCTATAGCCAATGTAGTTACATTGCTCTCATTCCCAGATTTCATATTTTCATATGTGTACACACACACACACACACACACACACACACACACACACACACACACACACACACACACACTTTTTCTTGACTCTTGATCCAGGTGTCACCTAGCTACATCACCTATACTCCTGGTGGTGGGGGTGCTTGTTCCAGGATGTGGTCTTGCCTTTCTTGGCTGGCATCTGTAATGGTCCAAGAAACCCTTTTACTATATATATGTGTGTGTGTTTCCTGCATGTATATCTGTGTACCTCATGTTTTACTGGTACCCGAGAAGACCAGAAGAGGATGTCGGATCCCCAGGGACATGTGGGTGCTAGGCATTCAGTTGCGATGATTCAGAAAGGTTTGCAGCTGGGTATGGTGACCACAGCTTTAACCACAGTGCTTGGGAGAAAGAGGCAGTGGATCTCTGTTAGTTTGAGGCCAGACTGGTTTACAAAGTGAGTTCCAGGACAGCCAAGGCTACACAGAGAACCCTGTCTCAAAAAATGGGGAGAGGGGAAGAAGCTAAAGAGTTTGATTTGTTGCTTGAAGTGTTTGTCAAGAGATGGCCTGTTGGGAAGGAGATGGCGATGCCTGATAATCCCTGTTAGTTTAGTGTTGATAGAGGGATTTTAAGGCTGTGGAGGACTGGAATGTCATGAGTGCTCTGTTGGAGAGGAAGGAGAGAGGCTTGGTGAGAAAGGAGCTTTGTACAAAATCATGGCAATGGAAAAGTCTCAATGGAGTCTGTGTGACATGAGCCTGCACTCTGGGCTCTGTGTGGCACTGCTATGTGACTCAGTGTGGAGTCTTAGTAACAGATGGAATCTTTTATTTCTTGAAAAATTATTTTATATGTATGGGTGTTTTGTCTTTATGTTTGTTTGTCTGTGCACCACATGTGTGCCTGATACCCTTGGAGGCCAGAAGAGTGTTGGAAGTATAGATAGTTGTAAGCCAGTATATGAATTCTGGGGCTTAAACCTGGGTCTTAGAAGAGCAGCCAACACTTAGCCTCTAAACCAGTGGTTCTCAACCTTCCTAATGCTATGGACACTTTAATACAGTTTCTCATGTTGTGTTGACCCCAACCATGTTATTTTGTTGCTACTACTTCACAACTGTAATTTTGCTGCCATTAAGAATCGTAATGTAAATATCTGATATGCAGGATATCTGATAAGCAGAAGTGGTCAGATCTCTGAGTTCCAGGTCATCCTGAGCTTCATAGCTAGTTCCAGGCAAGCCAGGGCTACACAGTGAGACCCTTTCTCAAAAAACGTTATTGCTAAGTTATATTTGAGAATGCTTGCTATGTTAAATGTTAATTTTCTGGGGTTGCATATAATATAGAAAAACTTCAAAGGTGTAAAGACTTTTATTATAAAGTTAATATGTGTTTTCTGTAGATAATAGAAAGTATTAAAGAATAATGAGGGAATATGATTTTAGTACATGCGTTTTAGTCTTCTAAGTGCATATTCTCACTATACAGTCCAGGCTGGTCTTGAAGTCTGTTATCCTTCCTCAACCTTCCAGTGTGGGATGCAGCCTCTGTGCTTGGCTTTAGGCTTTTTATGTCCAAGTGTTATATATAGCACCTATAAAGAGAGAAATGATTATATTGTTTTATAATATGTTGTGAATATTTTAGAAGCTATAGTATTTCATGGTATGGGTGTATTATAACTTAATCAATTTTGTAATTATTTTGGTAATATAACATTGCTATTTTTTTTCTTAGTATTAATTTTTTTTTGTCAGGTATGGTGGTGCATGCCTTGAGTCCCAGCACTCTAAGGCAGAGGCCATTCAGATCTCTGTGAGCTTGAAGTTAGTATGGCCTACATAGTGAATTCCAGGCAGCCAGGGTTATGAGAGACACCATGTCTCTAAAAACAATAACAAGAACCTGCATAGTATCTTGCTATGAGGCCCTACTGGCCTGCAACTCACTATGTAGCCTAGCTTAAGTGTGTGTGTGTGTCATGACAGGCATGTGGAGACCATGGGGAGTCCTCTATCATGTCTGTCCTAGGGCTTTAAACCCAGGTGGGCAAGTTTTGGTGGAAAATGATTTACCCATGCAGTCATCTCATCAGTCCCTATATGACAAATGGGGTGGGGTAGGGGAGATGAACAAGTAGATTCACCTATAGTAAAAAAAAAGTACTTTTCATTTTTTATCAACATGTATAATAATTACATCACTGTGGTGGTTTTTCAGCATTCCGCCTATGAGCACCTGGAATGTAGTGGTTTCAGTTTCTGTGCCCTTAGATTAGGGTGGATCAAGAGTATATTTTCTTCTCTCTCTCTCTCTCTCTCTCTCTCTCTCTCTCTCTCTCTCTCTCTCCCTCCCTCCCTCCCTCCCTCCCTCCCTCCCTCCCTCCCTCCCTCCCTCCCTCCCTCCCTCCCTCCCTCCCTCCCTCCCTCTCTCTCTCTCTCTCTCTCTCTCTCTCTCTCTCTCTCTCTCCACAGGGTTTCTCTGTAGCTTTGGAGCCTGTCCTGGAACTAGCTCTTGTAGACCAGGCTGGCCTCCAACTCAGAGATCCGCCTGCATCAAGACGATATTTTCAAGCATAAAATGATGTCTCTTTTCTTTTCTTTCTTTCTTTTTTTTTTTGGCTAGTTTCACATTGAAGTCCATGATAGGCTAGAACTCACACTGTAGCTCAGGCTGGCTTCAAACTCCCAGGAGTTTGAAATTTCTGAGTTAGACATGGATAACAATCCTTGAATGTGCGTGAGTGATGTTTAGTTTATTGAAGGTACAAATGCTCTGCAACATCTATGTCTGCTTTGTAATTAGGCTGATGAAAAACGTAGCTTTTTGTTTTTTGTTTTCAAATAAGCAAAATCTGGGGGAAGGAGTGGGCTACTTAGAGAAATCTTTCACAAAGCCTTACAAGGGATTGAGCCAATAATTTCAACTGACCCAGCTCACCCAGACAGCAAACAGTATTATAAACACCATTGTTTACTCATAGTGCTGCCGTGTTCAACAGTTTTGGTGGCTATTCATTTAAGAAGAGTGTTTTCAACTTCTGTGTTTGCTGTTTGCTGCAAAGATACACCTGCATTGTACTGGATGGGACATAGAAGAGAACATAACAAGATTACAGTTAAGTATTAGTTCAGTTCTAAGAGCTGAGTACTGGGAAGTCCAAGGAAAGTAATGGTAATTGTTACATTGTTCTCTCTGTCTCTTTTTCTTTTTTATTGTTTTATTGAGCTGTACATTTTCCTCCACCCCCCTTCTTCCCAGGCGCATAGCTTTTCAGGACAATTTTGGTAGTGATGTGAAAAATTGTGAAGTTGTTCAGTATCTGGTTGGTGTTGAGTTTCTGCTGACTTCCGGGCAGCACCCCTGGAAGGAACTGTGGGCACAGTGTCATCAGAACACTAAGTGTGGCAGGGCTTGGTGTGTGTCAACAGTCAGGAGTGCACTTTTATGTTTGGGGTTTGGAGTCAGCCTCTTGTGTTTTCTTCATTAAGTGTATGCTGGAAGACAATGTCTCTTCCCCACTCCAGGGTCCTCTGCCATTGTGTGGCCCTTCTTTCTCTCCTTTGATGCAATATGTACCCCAAGGCTAGCATCCTACTGTCTGGCACCCTGCCTCAGGCTTCTTAACCATTCCTGGCTGATTGAAAGAACAGTAAACAGTACTGATTGTATAGAAAAAAATTTAAGCTTGTATCTTTCAAAATCAAATAAATTAGATTCCTACTTTGCCCATTCAGCAAATAAAATTAAATCAAAGTAATTTTTGCCAGACCTGATGTGTTGCTGTGAAGATAATTTGTATCTTCTGAAGAATAAACAGGAAGGTTAATGCAGAGGCTTCGTAAAAGAAGCTGTGTCCCCCTGCCTCACTGTGGGCGTGGGTTGAGGTTTTCTGTTTTAAAAATCCTTATGCTCTATGTTGGTCCTTTTGCTAAGGATGAGGCACTTTTGTGGAAGTGTTACCATGGCGACTGCCTTCCAAGTGCTGCCTCAAGGTCACTCATCACTCTTAGCACGGAATACTCAGATTTTGTAGATCAAATAACGTTAATTATTATGTCGGCTTACTGAAGCACTCTAGAAAACATAACCAGTACTTTGAAATGTTGAATTTTAACCTGCCAGATTAGCAGTTTAGTGGCAAATCTGTAAAGTAACCATAGATCATAATATCTTGTTTTTATGAATACACAACTTGATTTGCATTATAACGTCGGAACATGCATACCTCCCTTGGCATTTTTCATTCACGCGTGATAGCAAAGATGCCTTTAGTGTTTCTTTTCTCCGGTATAATGAGCTCTAAGTTACCTTTTGGTGTTCATACGAGAACCAGATGATTGTCTGTTTTTACAAACTCAGTTTCAGAGCCACTTGGCTTCTATATCATGCGCTCTTTGTCTCATGCTCCTGTTAATTTTTCTTGTATCCAGTTTCTAAATTGTAGCCTTTTAGTTAAATATGTAGATCATGTGGCATGTATTGTTTATAAAGCCATTTTTCGGTGAAGGAAAATGCGACGAGAACTGCTCCAGACCTTGGTCTTTCTGGTGGGTCTTGTTCTGGGCAAGGGGGATCAGGGCCACGCGCTTCCATTAGTGCTCCAAGGTGACTTTGAGATCAGAGCTGGAAAGAAAGGTACGAAGGGAACAAATAGTAAATGCTGTTCACACACCTGACTGGACTTTTAAAGCTAATTACATCCTGACTGCCTGCTGTGCTTTCAGAATTAGACTGATTCCTTCTCCCAGGGCAGTGTCATGTCATCTCTTGTGTTTGCAGAGCTGACTCTTGGTCAAGATATTTTACATTGTACGTTCAGGTACGTTCAGCGATCTATAGATGGTGTTATAGATATTCTAGAGAATACCTACCTGCTAATGAGTGTCTCCTTTCTCATATTTATGAAGCGATGTGTTCTCATACAATTATTTTGCTAAGCTGGAAAAGTGGAGTTGATTTAAATCCATCTAAGCAGTTAGGGCAATGAGATGGCTAACTGGGTCAAGGCATTTGCTGCCAAGCACGACTACCTGAGCTGGATCTCCACATGATGGAAGGGAAAAACAGACGCTCATGGCTTGTTCTGGCCTCTATGTGTGCCTTCCAGACAAACAAACAAACAAATAGTGGAATTAAACCAAAACCAGGTAAATTGTAGTATGAGACAATATGATCTAGAAGAAAGAATATTGGACAGGCCAAGGTCTGTACTGATCCTTCACCTGTTCCTGGCTGTGGGAACCTGCTCAAGTCATTGTGCTTCATTTCCCTGTAAAGCAAGATGGTCCTCATACCCATTGTGACTTGTACCATCATTGGTTTGTGCAGTCAAGTTTGCATTGTTTTCAGTAGTGGAGAACTGCCATATATACACTGTAGAGGGCTAAGTGTTCCAAGCCGATTGTCTCATTTTTGACTGATACCTTATTTTATGTGTTCTTGGTGGTCTTAGAGAGATTTTGTTTTCTAGGTGTAT